>NC_043751.1:3443986-3600438 GCF_902148845.1 Salarias fasciatus | reverse complement strand
GCTGCCACTGGGGTCCGGAGGGGTCTGCGAATAGCTGCAGCTGTGGGCCTGAGGAGCCTGTTAAGATCTGCTGCTGGAGGCCTGATTAGCCAGTGGAGGGCTGCTGCTGGGGGCCTGAGGGGCCTGAGAAGGGCTGTTATTGGGGGCCTGAGGAGCCTGAGCCGGGCCTGACGGGGGCCTGAGGAGGGTTGCTACTGGGGTCTGAGGGGCCTGAGGAGGGCTGCTGCTGGGGACCTGAGGAGCCTGAGGGGGGCCTGAGGGGGGCCTGAGGAGGGCTGCTACTGGGGGCTTGAGGAGCCTCAGGGGGGCCTGAGGGGGGCCTGAGGGGTCTGAGGAGGGCTGCTGCTGGGTCCCTTATTTGGGCTGCTGCTGGGGGCCTGAGGACTGCCTAAGGAGGGGTTCTACAGGAGGCCTGACTGGGGCCTGAGGGGTCTGAGGAGGGCTGCTGCTGGGGGCCTGAGGAGCCTGAGGAGGGCTGCTGCTGGAGGTCTCAGGTTGGCATGAGGAGGGCTGCTGCCGAGGGAGTGAGGAGGGCTCCTACTGGGGGAATGAGGGTGGCCTGAGGGGTCTGAGGACGGCTGCTGCTGGGCTCCTTATTTGGGCTGCTGCTGGGGGCCTGAGGACTGCCTAAGGAGGGGTTCTACAGGAGGCCTGACTGGGGCCTGAGGGGTCTGAGGAGGGCTGCTGCTGGGGGCCTGAGGAGCCTGAGGAGGGCTGCTGCTGGAGGTCTGAGGTTGGCATGAGGAGGGCTGCTGCCGAGGGAGTGAGGAGGGCTCCTACTGGGGGAATGAGGGTGGCCTGAGGGGCCTGGGAAGGGCTGCTGCTGGGGGAGTGAGGGGTCCCGAGGGGCCTTTGGAGTGCTGCTGCTGGGGGCCTGATTGGCCTGAGGAGGGCTGCTATTCAGGGCAAGAGGGGGCCTGAGGGGCCTCGGGAGGGCTGCTGCTGGGTGCCTGAGGGGGGCCTGAGGAGGACTGCTGCTGGGGGCCTGAGGGGGGCCTGAGGAGGGCTGCTACTGGGGGAGTGAGGGGTCCCGAGGGGCCTTAGGAGTGCTGTTGCTGGGGGCCTGATTGGCCTGAGGAGGGCTGCTATTCAGGGCAAGAGGGGGGCCTGAGGGGCCTCGGGAGGGCTGCTGCTGGGTGCCTGAGGGGGGCCTGAGGAGGACTGCTGCTGGGGGCCTGAGGGGGGCCTGAGGAGGGCTGCTACTGGGGTCCTGAGGGTTCTGAGGAGGGCTGCTGCTGGGGGCCTGAGAAGCTTGAATGGGGCCTGAGGGGGCCCTTAGGAGGGCTGATACTGGTGGCCTGAGGAGCCTCAGGGGGGCCTGAGGGGAGCCTGAGGCGTCTGAGGAGGGCTGCTGCTGGGGGCCTGAATAGTCTAATGAGGGCTGCTGCTGGGGGCCTAAGGGGATTGAGGAGGGCTGCTCCAGGGGGAATGAGGGGGGCCCGAGGGGCCTTAGGAATGCTGCTGCTGGGGGCCTGAGGGGGGCCTGAGGAGGACTGCTATTCGGGGCAAGAGGGGGGCCTGAGGGGCCTCGGGAGGTCTGCTGCTGGGGGCCTGAGGGGGGCCTGAGAAGGGCTGCTGCTGAGGGCCTGAATAGCCTTTGGAGGGCTGCTGCTGGGGGCCTGAGGGGCCTGAGGAGGGCTGCTACTGGGGGCCTGAATAGCCTAATGAGGGCTGCTGCTGGGGGCCTAAGGGGATTGAGGAGGGCTGCTCCAGGGGGAATGAGGGGGGCCCGAGGGGCCTTAGGAGTGCTGCTGCTGGGGGCCTGATGGGGGCCTGAGGAAGACTGCTATTCGGGGCAAGAGGGGGTCCTGAGGGGCCTCGGGAGGGCTGCTGCTGGGGGCCTGAGGGGGGCCTGAGAAGGGCTACTGCTGGGGCCTGAATAGCCTTTAGAGGGCTGCTGCTGGGGGCCTGAGGGGCCTGAGGACGGCTGCTACTGGGGGCCTGAGGAGCCTGAGGGGGGCCTGAGGGGGCCTGAGGAGGGCTGCTACTGGGAGCCTGATGGTCCTGATTAGGCCTGCTGCTAGGCTCCTGAGGGGGGCCTGAGGAGGATTGCTCCTGGGGGCCTGAGGGAGGCCTGAGGAGGGCCTGAGGAGGGCTGCTAATGGGGACCTGAGAAGCCTGAGGAAGGCTGCTGCTGCATCCCTGAGGGGGGCCGGAGGAGGGCTTCTGCTTGGGCCCTTGTGCTTGGGGACTGAGGGGGGCCTTAGGAGGGCTGCTGCTGGGGCCTGAGGGGGGCCTGAGGAGGACTGCTGCTGGGGGCCTGAGGGGGGCCTGAGGAGGGCTGCTACTGGGGGAGTGAGGGGTCCCGAGGGGCCTTAGGAGTACTGCTGCTGGGGGCCTGATTGGCCTGAGGAGGGCTGCTATTCAGGGCAAGAGGGGGGCCTGAGGGGTCTCGGGAGGGCTGCTGCTGGGTGCCTGAGGGGGGCCTGAGGAGGACTGCTGCTGGGGGCCTGAGGGGGGCCTGAGGAGGGCTGCTACTGGGGTCCTGAGGGTTCTGAGGAGGGCTGCTGCTGGGGGCCTGAGAAGCTTGAATGGGGCCTGAGGGGGGCCTTAGGAGGGCTGATACTGGTGGCCTGAGGAGCCTCACTGGGGCCTGAGGGGAGCCTGAGGCGTCTGAGGAGGGCTGCTGCTGGGGGCCTAAGGGGATTGAGGAGGGCTGCTCCAGGGGGAATGAGGGGGGCCCGAGGGGCCTTAGGAGTGCTGCTGCTGGGGGCCTGAGGGGGGCCTGAGGAGGACTGCTATTCGGGGCAAGAGGGGGGCCTGAGGGGCCTCGGGAGGGCTGCTGCTGGGGGCCTGAGGGGGGCCTGAGAAGGGCTGCTGCTGAGGGCCTGAATAGCCTTTGGAGGGCTGCTGCTGGGGGCCTGAGGGGCCTGAGGAGGGCTGCTACTGGGGACCTGAATAGCCTAATGAGGGCTGCTGCTGGGGGCCTAAGGGGATTGAGGAGGGCTGCTCCAGGGGGAATGAGGGGGGCCCGAGGGGCCTTAGGAGTGCTGCTGCTGGGGGCCTGAGGAGGACTGCTATTCGGGGCAAGAGGGGGTCCTGAGGGGCCTCGGTAGGGCTGCTGCTGGGGGCCTGAGGGGGGCCTGAGAAGGGCTGCTGCTGGGGCCTGAATAGCCTTTGGAGGGCTGCTGCTGGGGGCCTGAGGGGCCTGAGGAGGGCTGCTACTGGGGACCTGAATAGCCTAATGAGGGCTGCTGCTGGGGGCCTAAGGGGATTGAGGAGGGCTGCTCCAGGGGGAATGAGATGGGCCCGAGGGGCCTTAGGAGTGCTGCTGCTGGGGGCCTGAGGGGGGCCTGAGGAGGACTGCTATTCGGGGCAAGAGGGGGTCCTGAGGGGCCTCGGGAGGGCTGCTGCTGGGGGCCTGAGGGGGGCCTGAGAAGGGCTGCTGCTGGGGCCTGAATAGCCTTTGGAGGGCTGCTGCTGGGGGCCTGAGGGGCCTGAGGAGGGCTGCTACTGGGGGCCTGAGGAGCCTGAGGGGGGCCTGAGGGGGCCTGAGGAGGGCTGCTACTGGGAGCTTGAGGGTCCTGATTAGGCCTGCTGCTGGGCTCCTGAGGGGGTCTGAGGAGGATTGCTCCTGGGGGCCTGAGGGAGGCCTGAGGAGGGCCTGAGGAGTGCTGCTAATGGGGACCTGAGAAGCCTGAGGAAGGCTGCTGCTGCGTCCCTGAGGGGGGCCGGAGGAGGGCTTCTGCTTGGGTCCTTGTGCTTGGAGACTGAGGGGGGCCTTAGGAGGGCTGCTGCTGGGGGCATGAGAGGGGCCCGAGGAGCGCTGCTGCTGGGGGCCTGAGGAGGGCCTGAGGAGCCCTGCTGCTGGGGGCCTGAGGGGGGCCTTGGGAGAGCTACTACTGGGGCCTGAGGGGGGCCTGAGGAGGGCTGCTGCTGGGGGCCTCAGGGGCCTGACGAGGGCTGCTGCTAGGGGTCTGAGGGTCCTGATTAGGGCTGCTGCTGAGGGCCTGAGAAGGGCTGCTGCTGGGGGCCTGAGAGGCCTGAGAAGGGCTGCTGCTGGGGGCCTGAGGGGGGCCGGATGAGGGCTTGTGCCTGGGGACTGAGGGGGCCCTGATGAGGGCTGCTACTGGGGGCCTGAGTGGGGCCTGAGGAGGGCTTCTGCTGGGGGCCTGAGGTTGCCTGAGGAGGGCTGCTGCTGGGGCCTGTGGGGGGCCTGAGGAGGGCTGTTGCTGGGGGCCTGAGAGGGGCCTGAGCAGGGCTGCTCCTGGGGGCCTGAGGGTGGCCTGAGGAGCACTGCTCCTGGGGGCCTGGGGGGGCCCTGAGGGGGGCCTGAGGAGGGCTGCTAATGGTGGCCTGAGGGGCCTGAGGAAGGCTGCTGCTGCGTCCCTGAGGGGGGCCGGAGGGGGGCTTCTGCTTGAGGACTTAGGGGGGCCTGAGGGGGGCCGGAGGAGGGCTACTGCTGGGGGCCTGACAGGGGCCAGAGGTGGGCTGTTGCTGCAGGCCTCAGGGGGGCCTGAGGGGGGCTGCTCCTGGGGGCCTGAGGGGGGCCTGAGGATGGCTGCTAATGGGACCCTGAGGAGGGCTGCTACTGGGGGCCTGAGGAAGGCTGCTGTAGTGGGCCTGAGAGGCCTGAGGAGGGCTGCTGCTGGGGGCCTGAGGGTCCTGATTAGGGCTGCTCCTGGGGGCCTGAGGTGGGCCTGAGGAGGACTGCTCATGGGGGCTGAGGGGGGCCTGAAGGGGGCCTGAGGGGGGCCTGAGGAGGGCTGCTAATGGTGGCCTGAGGGGCCTGAGGAAGGCTGCTGCTTCGTCCCTGAGGGGGGCCTGAGCAGAGCTTCTACTTGGGGACTTAGGGGGGCCCTGAGGAGGGGCCGGAGGAGGGCTGCTGATGGGGGCCTGAAGGGGGCCTGAGGTGGGCTGCTGCTGGAGGCCTCAGGGGGGCCTGAGGAGGGCTGCTCCTGGGGGGCTGAGGGGGGCCTGAGGAGGGCTGCTCCTGGGGACGTGAGGAGAGCTGCTGCAGAGGGCCTGGGGGGGCCGTAGGAGGGCTTGTGCTTGGAGACTGAGGGGGGCCTGAGGAGGGCTGCTACTGGGGGCCTGAGAGGGCCTGAGGACGGCTGCTCCTGCGTCCCTGAGGGGGGCCAGAGGGCGGCTTGTGCTTGGGCCCTTGTGCTTGGGGACTGAGGGGGGCCTGAGGAGGGCTGCTGCTGGGGGCCTGAGAGGGGCCTGGGGTGGGCTGAGGAGGGCTGCTGCTGGGGGCATGAGCGGGGCTTCTGCTGGGGGTCTGAGGGTCCTGATTAGGGCTGCTACTGTTGGCCTGAGGGGGGCCTGAGGAGGGCTGCTGCTGGGGGCCTGAGAGGGGCCTGAGGTTGGCTGAGGAGGGCTGCTGCTGGGGGCATGAGAGGGGCCCAAGGAGCGCTGCTGCTGGGGGCCTGAGGAGGGCTTCTGCTGGGGGTCTGAGGGTCCTGATTAGGGCTGCTGCTGGGGGCCTGAGGAGGGCCTGAGGAGGGCTGCTGCTTGGGGCCAGAGAGGGGCCTGAGGTGGGCTGAGGAGGGCTGCTGCTGGGGGCATGAGAGGGGCCCGAGGAGCGCTGCTGCTGGGGGCCTGAGGGGGGCTTCTGCTGGGGGTCTGAGGGTCCTGATTAGGGCTGCTGCTGGGGGCCTGAGGAGGGCCTGAGGAGGGGTGCTGCTGGGGGCCTGAGGGGGGCCTGAGGAGGGCTGCTCCTGGGGGGGCTGAGGGGGGCCTGAGGATGGCTGCTACTGGGGCCCTGAGGAGAGCTGCTGCAGGGGGCCTGAGGGGCCGAGGAGGGCTGCTACGCAGGGCCTGAGGAATGCTGCTGCAGTGGGCCTGAGGGACCTGAGGAGGGCTGTTGCTGGGGGCCTGAGGAGCCTGACGGGGGCCTGAGGGGGGCCTGAGGAGGACTGAGGAGGGCTGCTGCTGGGGGCCTGAGGGGGGCCTGACTACGGCTGCTCCTGGGGGGGCTGAGGGGGGCCTGAGGAGGGCTGCTCCTGGGGGCCTGAGGGGGGCCTGAGGAGGGCTGCTCCTGGGGGCCTCAGGGGGGCCTGAGGAGGGCCTGAGGATGGCTGCTACTGGGGCCCTGAAGAGAGCTGCTGCAGGGGGCCTGAGGGGCCGAGGAGGGCTGCTACTGGGGGCCTGAGGAAGGCCGCTGCAGTGGGTCTGAGGGACCTGAGGAGGGCTGTTGCTTGGGGCCTGAGGGGCCTGAGGAGTGTTGCTACTGGGGGCCTGAGGAGCCTGACGGGGGCCTGATCGGGGCCTGAGGAGGGCTGAGGAGGGCTGCTGCTGGGGGCATGAGAGGGGCCCGAGGAGCGCTGCTGCTGGGGGCCTGAGGGGGGCTTCTGCTGGGGGTCTGAGGGTCCTGATTAGGGCTGCTGCTGGGGGCCTGAGGAGGGCCTGAGGAGGGCTGCTGCTGGGGGCCTGAGGGGGGCCTGAGGAGGGCTGCTCCTGGGGGGGCTGAGGGGGGGCCTGAGGAGGGCTGCTCCTGGGGGCCTGAGGGGGGCCTGAGGATGGCTGCTCCTGGGGGCCTGAGGGGGGCCTGAGGAGGGCCTGAGGATGGCTGCTACTGGGGCCCTGAGGAGAGCTGCTGCAGGGGGCCTGAGGGGCCGAGGAGGGCTGCTACTGAGGGCCTGAGGAAGGCTGCTGCAGTGGGCCTGAGGGACCTGAGGAGGGCTGTTGCTGGGGGCCTGAGGGGCCTGAGGAGGGCTGCTACTGGGGGCCTGAGGAGCCTGACGGGGGCCTGAGGGGGGCCTGAGGAGGGCTGAGGAGGGCTGCTGCTGGGGGCATGAGAGGGGCCTGAGGAGCGCTGCTGCTGGGGGCCTGAGGGGGGCTTCTGCTGGGGGTCTGAGGGTCCTGATTAGGGCTGCTGCTGGGGGCCTGAGGAGGGCTGCTGCTGGGGGCCTGAGGGGGGCCTGAGGAGGGCTGCTCCTGGTGGGGCTGAGGGGGGCCTGAGGAGGGCTGCTCCTGGGGGCCTGAGGGGGGCCTGAGGATGGCTGCTCCTGGGGGCCTGAGGGGGGCCTGAGGGGGGCCTGAGGATGGCTGCTACTGGGGCCCTGAGGAGAGCTGCTGCAGGGGGCCTGAGGGGCCGAGGAGGGCTGCTACTGGGGGCCTGAGGAAGCCTGCTGCAGTGGGCCTGAGGGACCTGAGGAGGGCTGTTGCTGGGGGCCTGAGGGGCCTGAGTAGGGTTGCGTCTGGTGGCCTGAGGGGCCTGAGGCGGGCTGCTGCTTGTGGCCTGGGGGGCTGAGGGGGGCTGCTGCTGGGGGCCTGACGGGGGCCTGAGGTGGGCTGCTGCTGGAGGCCTGGGGGCCTGAGGAGGGCTGCTACTTAGGGCCTGAGGGGCCTGAGGAGGGCTGCTACTTAGGGCCTGAGGGGCCTGAGGAGGGCTGTTGCTGCTGTCCTGGGTGAGGTTACTGCTGTGGCTCTGGGTGGAGCTTCTGGTGGGGGCACATGTAGGGTTTCAACCCTGGGGGCATGCGGGGCTGCTGGGGAACGTGCTTATCTGCTGGGGATCTTGTTTGGGCTCCTGCTGGGGGCCGGGATGGAGCTTTTGGTGGGGGCAGATGTAGGGCAAAAGCCCTTGGCGCACGCGGGGCTCTCACCGGGAATGTGCGTTGGGCTCCAGCTGGGGGCATATATAGGCCGTTTTCGAACAAACTGGTTCCAGGGCCAAATCGGAGCTAGTCCCAACTTTGAACCGGTTCCTTGTGTTCGCACCAGCCGCGGCCCTGGCTCTGGCTCCCAAAAACTGGGGCTTTTCTGGCCCCGCTTCCCAGCTGGGCCTGCTCAGGCCCCGATCTGGCTCCGGCCACGGATTGGCTGTCAGGCCCTGGGGGGCGGGGTTACGTCTCCTCCGGCAAAACACGCAGTCACCATTTTTTTCATCAGAAAGCTGCGGCGGAGCAGCATTTAATTTAGTTTAATTTATTCAAGAAATGGATTTTGAGAATAAGCGGTGGTCTGAGGAGGAGACCAGGGCTTCCTGGTGCTGTGGTCTGCAGCAGACGTTCAGGAGAAACTTGGCGGAGCAGCACAGACCCGGTTTGTGGTCCAGCGGGAGTGAAGCAGCTTCTGCATGACTCCGTTTCCTGGTGAGTTTCATTCATAAAGCACCGAGCTGTGAGCCTGCTGAGAATATGAAGCTCGAAATGATCCAAACTCTAAAACTCAATAATTTATGTTGATTCTGTTTTATAGAGTTGTTGGGTCGCAGTTCGCCGGAGCACCGCCGCAGCTCATCAGCCTCATTAAGCTCACCGTCCGTCCTGCAGCTGACTGGTACCATTCAGCAGTAAGCCGGTACCGTCCTGCGGCTAACCGGTACTCCTGCAGCAGGTACTCCTCCCGTCCTGCAGGACGTCTGGATCGGCGTCCTCCCAGACCAGACCAGACCCGACCCGACCCGGTAAGATTTGTTTACAGTCCCAACTCATGACCGCACAGTACAGCATTTATTGGTTTTCTTATGAATGTAGAGAATAGAGGACGTGTGATGTGGTAAGTGACGCACTTCCTGTGAGACGGCAGATTCAAACTAAGCGCGCTGACAGATTCATTTGTTTACTGAATTTCACTAACTCGGCTCTAAAAAGTCGTAGAAGTAGAGAAATTAGTGTGTTTTAGGTTCACCCTGGAGCACAGTGAAGAGGATTCGACCAGCCTGACAGCGTACATAGATCGCTGCTTCGACTGGATCGTCATGGGGAAGCCGAATCAAACATCCACCCCCTCTACTTCCTCGTCTAAAGCCAAGAGACAGCGGGAGGAATCGTCTGGAGCTATTTCTCCACCTGCGAACGACTCGACGGACGTTCTTATCTCCATAGATAAGAAACTTTCCAGCCTCGATGCTCGTCTGAACCTGTTGGAAATCCTCCACAAGGAGTTCCAGGCTGTACGCGAGTCACTGGAATTCAGCCAGCAGCAGGTCGAGGCGCTCGGGGCAGAGAACATCAGCCTCAGAGAGTCGGTGAAGACCCTCACGGAGGGGATGACCCGACTGTCAGAGGAAAACAAGAAGATTAAAGAAACGGTGATCGATCTCCAGGCCAGGAGCATGAGGGACAACTTAGTGTTCTCTGGAATCCCGGAGCAGATGGAGGAGGACCCCGAGGCGACGGTGAAAAGTTTCATCAGAACGCAGCTGAAGCTCCCGGAGGAAACGGTGAAAAACATCTCCTTCCACAGGATCCACCACCTGGGAGGGAGAAGACCCGGCGAGTCCAGACCCAGACCCATCGTGGCCAAATTCGTTAACTTCAAACAGAAGGAGCAGGTGAAGAGCCAGGGCCGGCAGCTGAAGGGAACCCACTATGGCGTGAATGATCAATTCCCAAAGGAGATCCTGGATTGGCGCAGAGTTCTGTTCCCGATCAGGAAAAAATCCATCTCGGAGGGCTCCCGCGCCGTCATCGCCGTGGATAAATTATTCATCAACGGCCAGCTGTTCCGTGACCCAAACATCACTCCGTGGCTCTACTGATCTCAGGTGCTGCATTCTCACTGTCCCATAACCACTCCGTAAATATTGATACATAAAACAGCCATAAATTAATTAATAGTCAGTCACTGCCCGTCTCCACTGCACTGCTCACCGTGGATGTGTTTTTTTAAGCATTTGTTTCTTTTTCCACTCTCACTTTTTTCTCTCTTCACCCTTTTTCACTCTCACCCTCTCACGCTTCACTGTAGCTGCACCCGTTACCATAGTAACCCGACACGCGGGGCGCACCGGGACATCGGCTTATTGACACACATCACTGTACAGGTTCACGCGCACTCTAAGCATGTTGATAGACAGATTCAGAATGCACACTCAGCTGACATGCACGGGTGCACACCAGTAAACAACGGGCTCCATTCAGACACCAGGTTTAGTGAAATGCATGTAACACTCATAGCTGTCTAGTCATGAACACTCTCAATTTC
This sequence comes from Salarias fasciatus, assembly GCF_902148845.1. Classification (NCBI taxonomy): domain Eukaryota; kingdom Metazoa; phylum Chordata; class Actinopteri; order Blenniiformes; family Blenniidae; genus Salarias; species Salarias fasciatus. The sequence goes on along the minus strand of NC_043751.1, from coordinate 3,590,562 downwards.
GTTTCCTGGAATATCCGTGGGGCTGGTACAAGGGAAAAGAGATTAAAAATTACCCATCGGCTTCAGGAGTTGCAGGCAGACATTGTCTTATTACAGGAAACTCATCTAACAAACTCATCAGTAGATCTTCTCCGATCAACACAGTTTCCACACTTGTACTCAGCCTGTTACAATTCCAGGCAAAGAGGAGTAGCAACTCTTATCAGTAGAAGGTTAAACTTCTCTACTGACAGTTCAATCATAGATCCAGAAGGCAGATTTGTTATTATCACATTATCTATCCAGAATGTTAAATTCTGCATTGCTAACGTGTATGGACCTAATGTTGACGACCCCTCCTTCTTTCACTCCCTCTTCTCCTCACTGGATGATCACTCAGGTCACACATTGATTATCGGAGGGGATTTCAACATGGTTTCTGACCTACAATTGGACAGACTGAGTACCACAGGAAGTCAACGACTCTGGCAATCCTCAGAAACTGTGAAACAGTACATGAAGGATTTTGGTCTTTGCGATGCCTGGCGCTCTCACCACCCCACTGCAAGAGAATACACATTCTTCTCTTCAGTTCACCATTCCTACTCTAGATTAGATTATTTATTAACTAGCAGCACACTGATGAATGACATCTCAGAAATCAAAATTCATCCCATCCTCATAAGTGATCATGCACCAGTTTCATTTACTCTCAGAAATAAGACGAATAAACCACCAACTAGAAACTGGAGATTTAATACATCATTACTTAAAGATCCAGAGTTTATTAGCTATCTAACAAGAGAATGGTCTATATATTTAGAAAATAATGACTTGCCAGATACTTCAGCATGTGTTCTTTGGGAGGCAGGGAAAGCCGTGATGAGGGGAAAAATAATTTCCTTCTCCTCACACAAGAAAAAGAAAGAAGCTTCAAGAACTTTAGAATTGGAATTAAGAATTAAATCGCTGGAGGAGGCTGATCATGTCTCCCCACAAGAGAACATACTGAAGGATATAAGGAAAGCTAAACTTGAACTGAATGAAATTCTAGATAAAAAAACTCAATTCCTGATCCAACGACTCCGTTTAGAGAACTTTGAGCATAGTAATAAATCTGGAAGATTCCTGGCGAATCAGTTAAAAACAAACAAGGAGAAAAACACGATTTCAGCTGTTAAAGACTCAGAAGGAAACATCAGCCAGGACCCGGACAAGATCAATAATATCTTTAGAGATTTCTATCAAGGATTACCGATCACAAATAGACACAACAGATGAGGAAATTAATACTTTTTTTTAATGATATTAACCTTCCAAAATTGAAAGATGAAAATAGAACAGTGTTGGATTCTCCTCTTTCAGTGGATGAACTCCATAAATCTCTGCAGGATATGCCCAACAATAAAGCTCCAGGTCCAGATGGCTATCCAGCAGAATTCTATAAAGAATTCTGGACCATGTTGGCTCCCACTTTTCATAAAATGGTGATGGAAATAAAAAATAAACGAACAGTACCCTCAAATATGAACTTAGCCAAAATAACTTTAATACTTAAACCAGGGAAAGACCCCACACTTCCGTCCAGTTATCGTCCTATTTCATTAATAAATGTAGATCTCAAAATAATCAGCAAAGCCCTATCCAGAAGAATAGAAAAGATAACCCCGCTCATAATACATCCTGACCAAACAGGGTTCATTAAAGGTAGACATTCATCCACTAACATGCGCAGATTAATTAATATAATAGATTACTCTACAATACATAATCTGGAATCCATAATTATCTCTTTAGATGCTGAAAAAGCTTTTGATTGAGTGAATTGGAAATTTCTATTTGGAATATTAACCAAATTTGGGTTTGGAACGTCTTTCATAGATTGGATTAAAATCTTATATAACAACCCAGCTGCATGTGTGAAGACTAACGAGCAGACTTCTCCAAGCTTCTGTTTGCAGCGAGGAACCAGACAGGGCTGTCCACTCTCTCCCTCACTGTTTGCCATCTTTATCGAACCTCTGGCAGCTGCTATAAGACAAAATAAAGACATCAGAGGGATCCTGGCTAACAATAAGATAGAACATAAAATAAGTCTTTATGCAGATGATGTATTGCTTTTCCTGCAGAACTCTCCATCTTCTGTCTCCCAGACAATCACACTTATTGACAAATTTTCACTAATATCTGACTATTCTATCAACTGGTCTAAGACTACAGCCATGCCTATAAACTGTGATTTACAAAGTATACCCAATCCTACAATCCAGTCTGGAAACATTAGATATTTAGGCATAAACATTTCTCCAAGGATATCAGAACTTTTAAAACTAAATTACGTTCCGTTACTGAAATCAATAGAGGATGACCTCTTACGGTGGAGACGCTTACCTATATCTCTTATGGGGAGGGTTGCCACCATTAAAATGATGACTTTACCTAAGGTTAACTATTTATTTTCAATGATACCAACCAAACCATCGTCTGGCTGGTTCAAATCACTGGACTCATACATATCTAAATTTCTCTGGAAAAATAAACCATCACGTATCAGTTTAAAGACGTTACAACAGACTAAAGACAGAGGTGGACTAGACTTGCCTAACTACAGTAATTACTTCATAGCCAGCAAGCTGCAATATATCTCCAAATGGCTTAAACCGAACAATTTAGATGAGCCATGGCTGGATGTAGAGCAAGCATTATGTGAGGATCTAGTCATCTCTGACCTGCCATTCATCAGTCCCACCATCAAATCCCATCGGTGTTTTAAAAGTGTCAACATCAGTTCTTCTTTAATGGCTTGGTGGGACTTTCTAAAGCTAACCAAATCTTCTCTGATCCCGTGTAAACTCACACCCATCTGGAACAACCCGGACATCCTGCAAAACAAAAAGATGATAAACTTCACTCAGTGGAGAAATAAAGGAATCAGCCAGCTTGAACATATCATTGAAAACAGCAACTTTCTATCATTCAATACTCTCATCTCACAATATGGAATCAGCAGCACAGCATTTTTAGAATATCATCAACTTAAATCTATCATAGGTAAAAAGTATACCTTTAATCAATTGCAGGGACAGCTACCTCTCGGGGTCGAAGAATTCTTAAACCTCAGTTCCCCAAAGTTGCTATCAAAGATATATAAAATATTATCAAAGGTAGAAGATGAAATCTTCCTTCCGACCTTAAAATGGGAGGCTGACTTATCTAACAACTTTGACCAAAATGCGTGGTCACAAATATGTTTAAATACTTTCAAAATGACAAAGAATTCAAATATACAACGAATACAATTCAAAATTCTGCATAGAATTCATTACACAGGACGAAGGATGTTCCAGATGGGTCTATCACAATCTGATATCTGTTCACATTGCAATGATAACATGACTGACAACTCCCTCCATGCCTTGTGGTCCTGCACACCAGTGCAGAGGTTCTGGCTTCAGGTGTGTGAAGACCTGTCAACATGGTTCACATGCAATATCCCTGCAACTCCCACACTGTGCCTTTTAGGTGATCTGGGTGAAATTAACATGTCGATAAACTCTGTCTACATGGTTCTCACCATCTTGTGCATCGCAAAGAAAACTATCCTTGTAAATTGGAAATCCAGAAATAATCTGAGTAACAGGCAGTTTAAGAGTCTTCTATTAGATCATATTAGCTTGGAGACGATGTCTGTCTGTTCAGAGGATCAATCAGCTGAATCTGGTTCCCTCTGGTCCCCTGTGATCAGCTCCATCACTTCATGCAAGGGGAAGATGAGGGCCTCTCCTCTTTGAGGGTCGGTTGTTGGTGGGGGGGGCCTGATGGCTGCAGGTGGTTGGCACTGTCTTGGGGTCGGGATCTGGGCTGCTTCGCTGGGGGCTGTCTTCGTGTTTGGTTTGGATTGGGGGTGGGGGGGCCGCCGGTTGTTGGGGCTGTCTGGCGGCGGTGGGGCGGGGGCCCCGGGGGGCCGGGGTCGGCGGGTGCCGGTTCATGTCCGGGCGGCCGGGGTGTCCTGGGGCGGGTGTGGCTGGGGGCCCTGGTGCCTGGGGGCTCTCCCCTTCCGTGAGGGTGAGGGGGTCGACCTGGCTGGGGGGGCCGGTCGGCTCGGGCGTGCTGCCGCGGCCTGGGTCGGTGCACGCCCTGGTGTCTGGTTGTTGCCCCGAAATTCAGGGCATCGGGGTGGGTGGTTGTGGTGGTGGGGGACAGGGGGGCGGGGTGGATGGGTGGGGGGTGGCGGGGGAGGTGGGTGGGTGGTGGGGGACTGGGCGGGGTGGATGGGGGGGTAGATAGGGGGGTGGTGGGCTGTGGGGGTTAGGGGGTTGGGGAAGGTGCGTGTACGTGTATGTGTATATGTGTGTGGGTGTGTATGTGTGAGTATGTATGTATGTTTTTGTATGTGTGGGTATTTATGTAGGTGTATGTGAGTGTATGGGTGTGTATCTGGATATGTATGTGTATGTGTGTGACTATGTATGTGTAAGTGTGTATATGTGTGTGGGTATGTATCTGTGAGCATGTATGTGTGTGTGGGTGTGTATCTGTAAGTATGTATGTATGTCTGTATGTGTGGGTGTATATGTGTGGGCGATTGGAGCTATGTATGAGAGAGTGCGGTGTCCTGTGGGGGGTGGCCCCGGTGGGCCTGGGGGCGGTGGGCCCTGGGTCTGGGTCCTTCTGCTGCCCCCTGTCTGTCCTCACCTTCACTCCTCCTGATGCATGATGGGTGTGTGCTTCTTGGGTTGGTGGCTCTCTGGCCATGGTCGCTGTCCGCCCTGGGGGGGGGGGGGGGTGGCGGCGCTCCTGGCCCTATCCTTCATCGGGGGGCTCCTGGGTGACGGGGGCGGACCCCCCTCTCCCCCGGCTCTCATGCACACACACGTAGGGCTTTGGGAGGCGGGCTTATCAAGTTGGGTGTGGTGGAGGGGGCCATCTAAGTGGCCCCAATCACTGCACGCTTCGGTGGCTCGCCTCTCAGTCTTAATTGCACTTAGTCATCTAACACGACCAAATACATACAAACACACACGTCAGGGGGTCTTGGCGCGCTGTGTCGGGGGTGGGGCTGTTCAGGTGGATGGGACTGCTCGTTTGGCCTCGCTCGCGGCACGGTGTGGTTACTGCCCCTCAAATTTTAATCGCAAACAACATATACTCCATCAACACTCACGAGACGGAGGGGGGGGAGGGAGGGCAATGGGGTCTTCTGCGCCCCCGTTTCCGGATTCCTTCTGGTGGGGGGTGGGGCGGGGGGGGCTGTTGTTTTCCCCACAGGCCTGGGGTTTGGAGCGGCTGTGGTTTGGGGGGCTGCTGGCTCTGGGGGGTGCATATCTGTCTGCGGCGGTGGGGTGGGGGGGTGGGGGCGGCAGTTGTGGGTGGCGGGGGGTCCTGGATGTGGGGTTCGGTGTTCCCTTGCCTTCCGGGGGTGTCTCCCACAGGATGTGATAGTTGGATGACGCAGGAATGTGAGTGTGTTTGGGGTAGGATGGACTGTGTGTGTGTGTGTGTGTGTGTGTGTGTGTGTGTGTGTGTGTGTGTGTGTGCGCGTGCTTGTTAGCGTGTGTGTGAGAGGCCTGCTTCTGGCCTTCTCAGGGGTCAGAGGTCATATATGCATGATCACTATCACCATCACTGTCACCATCATATTCACATGATCACGTTGATCTTTAATCACTCTTCACATACTGGGTTACCTTGTCTGCTTGTGGTGGTTAGACTAATGGTGATCTGTAGCAGACCTCTCTTGATGCACGCCCCGAGTTTACTACTAGTTACGACTAGCTATATTCAAAAAAAAAAAAAAAAAAAAAAAAAAAAAAAAAGGGTTTGTGGTGTCCTTGCATTTCCTTCCTCCCCTACACCTCTTATTATTTTTGTGGCCTGGTCTGTTCACTAATATGGTTCGAAAAAAAAAAAATATATATGTATGGTTCTGTATTTTCTGTGTTGGTTGTCGGCTCTGTTTTGGTGTTGTCTAGATTGGGGGTTTGGGATTATTCTAGGTTGCGTGTGGTGCGTCGACAACACTGTTTTGTATTGTGACTTTGTACATAGGTTGTGCCCCCCCCCCCCCCCCCCCCCCCCCCCACCCCTTCCGTTCTCCCTCTCTTTATCTTTCTCTCTTTCTGTTCCTGCTTTCTGAGCATTTCCGTCCCGGTCCTGTCCTCAGCCATGCCGGATGCCAGCTTTAAATAAAGGCAGCAGCAGGAGGAGACTCAGTCTCGTCCTGCTGCTAACATTAAAATCTGTTCGGATAGTAAAAGGCTACAATCATACAATATTGCACGCCCCAGCTGCCGAACAGGACAAGGGAAAAGAAAAAAAAAATGAATGTAGAGAATATTTATTAAAAGCTGTTCTTGTTTCTGTGCTTTTTATTCAGCAGAACGAAGCGCAGTTCTGTCGGCGGTCCGGTGGAGCATTGGACCTGCAGCAGCTGGAGCGGGCAGGGCAGGGGTTCGGTGTTACTAGAAAACAGCATGAGCAGACTGGACTGCTTCCCCTTTGTATAAATACTATTTATCTTTGGTGTTTTTCCGGTGTGGCCTGAATAAAAACAGCTGCAATAATAGATTGTTTGTGTCATATTTGTGTTACCATCACACCATGCAGGTAAAAATCACCTACACCTGCACAGCAATGTGATTATATTATCTGTCTGCATGCACTACTTAGACAAAATTAATTTGGTTTTAGAGAGAAGTTCATGAGAAATGTGGAAATTTAACCATGACAGCAGGACGTTTATGAACAAACACACCGTGGTGATTTCCTCACTTCAATGTATTTAATGGAACGATAGTAACAGCAGTGGTGGAGACAGAAGAATGACATTATCCCTATGTTCTGTAATTAGAACGTAGAACCTTCGGTCACACTCTAAACATCAGTCACCAGAAAGATTAAAATCCTCCATCAGATCACAGAAGTATTGAAATAAGTCCGCCACACAGAAGTTTAGCACAAACTGCTGCTGCTGCTGCTGGAATGTGTCCAGCGGCAGCGTGATGGAGGAACCAGGCAGCAGGAGATCTGCAGCTCACAGTGCTGAAGATCATCTAGAAAGAGAAACACAGACATCATATGTTTACTGAATTTGTTTAACCACAACTTGATTGACACTAGCGTACTTGTTAGCAGCTAGGCTAACTGTAACACGTTCACTATAGAGCAATAAAACGTCTGATATTGACCTTCTTTCTCAAATGCCTTCGCTGGTGGGACGAGGGTGGGCGTCGCTTACAGCTTGATAATGATTTGATAGCTCACCATGAAAAATAGAGAGCCAGAAAAACTTTCTGGGAGTCCTACATTGTTGTGGTGAGCAGCCTGTGTCCACAGTGACGTACTGACGTTCTGCAGTGACGCTGTGACGTAACTCCACCTCCGCCTCTGTGGTTCCCGAGGCGGTCGAAAAGCGAAGCCCGTGTTCAGGAGGCCCGGGGCTAGCACCGCTTTGGCCCTGGCCCCAATTTGGCCTTGGAACCAGTTTGGTCAAAAAGGGGTAATATTGTTTTTCAGTGGGGGGCCTGGGTGGGGCTTCTGCTGGGGGTGAACCTAGAGCTCGTACCCTGGGCGCACGCGGGGCTCTGGCCGGGAATGTACCTGGGTATGGAGATAATTTTGTTTCTTTATTATTCAATCAATCAAAAACGGTTTTGCAAACGAAAAAGAGAGCTGAGACCAAAAAACATAAAGTTGCAATTAAAAAATTAAAGTTCAATCAAATAGAATAGATCTGAGAACTAAATAATTCAAGTGGCAACCCCACCAATTTTTTTTTTATTATTTTTTAGATCAAAACAGAAAAAAGCTTTGGTTTTGAATTCTGAAGTTTTGCTTGCAAATCTGACTGAACCCAATGGGCGGGGCCAACACTGGCGGAAGAGAGAAGAGCTCCTATTGGTCGTTTTGACCTCGCCCCACCGCCTGTCTCCGCACTGTTGCTGGCTGCTTTTGCATTCGGTAAAGGCCAGTACACATTACAGGCTTTTTTCAGTCTTCCCCGATTCAGAGACCACACACTAGAAGACAACAGAGGACAGATCGCACCAGATCTTCCTCTCCTGATCTTCTGATCTTGTGTGGAGTCGCTGTGGAACAGACTAGAAGATTCTTCATCAGAGAATTGGCTCCTCACTCTTCCAAATCTCATGGAGTCAAACTTGACTTTGAGCAGTGTCCCTTCAGTCTTGTGTTCACATTAATATCCACTATTAATAATAAGTGAAGAGCTCATTCCCTCAGGTCATTCATTCATATCAGCATCGGCTTCGTTCTTTCAGAGCACACCCACCCACCACAAAGTGATCTTTTATTCATGATTCATAATTTCTACTGTTGTTGTGTTATTTCTTCTAGTCTGGTTCTGGATATATTATCAAAAACGCGATTGTTTGGGTACTGCACTTGAAAGGCAGTTTCAACCATTACATTCATAGTTGGAGTGGGTGTGAAAATGTTTATATTGTGTTATTTTATGACGAATAATTATAAGTTTATGTACCTGGGGCTCCTGGCCGAGCGAAGTACTAGTTAAGTATGTTGTGTTTCGGAAGCGTTCAATGGAGATCCCGGTTGGTCAGTTTGGATTGTGCCGAGTGTTCAGGGAGTCGGCACTTAAAGGGAGGGGAAGGGTTTAGTTTCTTCTGAGTTTTTATGTTCGGTTTTATTGTAAGAGAGGCATTTTCTTCAGGTTTTTTGCTGAGAGGCTATGAGGCATATTACTGTCAAACCACTTTTTTTTCTCATGAACAAGGTTGTAAAATTTGTCAGTTTTAATGTTTATTGTTTAAATGGGCCTGTCAAATGAAAAAGAGTGCTAACATACTTAAAAAATATCAAAACTGATATAGCCTTTATTCAGGAGACTCATCTCACTGTAGAAGAGCACAAAAAATTGAAGAGAGGGTGGATAGGCCAGGTTTTCTCCTTGTCTTTTATATGATATTATGATATTCTTATATGATATTATTCTGTATTTAACAAACCCGTTCAATTCTCTTGCTAAATTACAATCAATTTTACATCATTTTGAGTTTGTTTCAGGATATAAAGTGAATTATGAAAAAAGTGAAATTCTTCCCCTCTCAGACTTTGATTATGTGGAATATCAACAGAGGAGCCCATGTAAGTGGTCCCCAGAGGGGATAAGATACCTTGGAATAATGGTGGATAAAAATTTAAAGAATATGTACAATCTTAATTATGTGACACTAATTAGTCAATAACAGAGGATCTGAAAAAAATGGATAAATCTACCCATTGCCTTGATTGGCCAGATAAATTCTATGAAAATGAACATATTGCCTAGACTGCAATACCTCTTTCAGTCCTTACCGATTCCATTACCACTCAGTTTTTTTAAGAACCTTAATTAACATATTAGACAATTCATATCCAATGGTAAACCTCCAAGGGTTTCAACTGAAAAACTTACCTGGGACTTTAAATTGGGGGGTCTTAAATTACCAAATCTGAAAAAGCATTATTTGGCAGCCCAAATGCAACTTGTTTCTTTTCTTTTTGGTAGGGAAAATATCCCACCGTGGGTTTTAATTGGAATGCATGCACTCAAAGAAACTGTTCCTGCGGATTTTGTTTATAAGTGGATGCCCAAAACTATTTCCATTAGAACTGACAACCCTGTATTAATACATGTCATCAAAACATGGTACGAAGTTCGTAAAATAATTTGTTACCCAAAACACCTCTGAAACAGAACGGACTCATACCCATGTCACTGGACAATAAGACCTTGGAAATCTGGCACCAGAAAGGAGTCCGCTATCTGGAGGACTGTTCTGAGAATGGATCGCTTGTGTCTTTTGGTATGATCTGTCCAGCAGAAACTTCTTCTGTTACTTACAGTTAAGATCCTTTCTTGAAACTACTCTTGGACATCCGATGACTCTGCCTACACTCAGTGAGCTGGAGAGACGACTTCATGAGGGCAACGCACCTCTTCTTATTTCAAAAGTGTACTCTGTCCTGATGGAGGATACTCCAAAACCAGGTCTCCATAAGTCAAGGGAGAGAAGGGAGTTGGACTTGAATATGTCAATTCGTCCAGAGCTCTGGTCTGACTTATGTCAAAAAAGTGTAACTACCACAATTAATTCCAGATACAGGCTGACCAATTATAACTTTCTCCATCAAACCTACATCAAGCCAGAGAAGCTGCATGAATATAAACAAATATCCAGAGATATCCAGCTTGTGCTTTAGATGTGGTATTGAAGAGGGCTCCTTCCTGCACTGCACATGGTCTTGCACTAAACTTAATACATTCTGGCATGATTTCTCAGACATTATAACACGACTCCTGGAAGTACATCTCCCATCATGTCCTCAAAATTTGCTTGTTAAGGGGATTTAACAAATATTGAAGCTCATTTGAGAAGAACTCAAAAGAAGTTTCTGGCATTGGCCTTATGTGTTGCCAGGAAGTGTAAATAATAAAGAAACTAAATTATCTCCATACCTGGGGCCCCAGCGGGCGGGGTTTCTGCTGGGTGCCTGGGTGGGGCTCCTGCTGGAGGCTTGTGGGAAGCTCCTGCAGGGGGCGTGGGTGGCATTCCAGTCGGGGGTGAGAGTAGGGCTCATACCCCGGGCGCATGTGGGACTTTTGGCGGTACCGTGCCTGGGACCCCAGCTGGGGGCACGTCTGAGGCTCTCTATGAGGCCCACTCAGTCCAAGCTGGTTTATCTTGGATGACTGCTGTAAATACATCGGTTCAGAACATGTTGCTTTCACAAATGTCCAATATACACCTGCCTCACACACACACATCTGCTAAATCTAACAATATGAGCAAAATGAAACAGTAAAAGCCAGTAAAGTTGTTGTGAAGTGTTGCCAATTCAGAAAACGTTGGTGTAAAACACTTTTGTTATTTATTTCCAGTAATAATGTGAAATATTGACTTGAAAACAAAGGTTCTTACATTTCTCAGTGAGCGGTTGGTTCTCCTGAGGGTTTGTCCTCCGTCAAACGCACTGGAAAACTTAAATTCACCAAGAACTGGAAGCCAAAAGCTCGCTCAGCAACTACAAGGGCAGTATTCTAATGTTTGGATGATAAGGATCGACAGCAAGAGAATGTATGTCTGCACTGGACGTCGCAAAAAATTTAAAATGAAATCCAGTTCAAACTGGCTGCAGATTTGAATGGATCAAAGAGTTGCGAGAGAAACGGAGTCAGACTCTGGTCACATGACTTGGAATCGAGTCAGACTCGGTTCATGAATTTGATGATTCTCGAGTTGACTTGCAACTTTGACTTGGACTTGAGTTGAGACTGCTTTCACCCAAACACAGATTTATAAAGAAAAGTATGTGAACGTGTGTATGTGACGGCCGGGTTGTGAACCCGGCGGGCCCGCGGAGTGACGGCGGGGCGGGACGCAGCGCGGATCGGTCCGGTTCCGAGCTCACGTTCCGGGGTCAGGCCGACCCGAGGAACCCCGCGCCGCACCCCCTCCCCGCCTGTTGCCCCGGTGACGGCCGTGAGAGAGTCTCCAGCAGACGAGGTGAGGACCCGGAGGCTGCAGCCGGAGATGGAGGCTGTGGACTCTGGTCCTCGTTCTTCAAGCGGAGGAGCTGAGAGCAGTGGTGGTCCGAGCTGGTTTAGCGCCCCGGGCTGGAGCAGCCCAAGCTGCTTTGCGGGGTGGGGAGGGCGGGGTTGCTATGACTGTGGGACTTTTAATTCTAAGAAAAAAAAAAAAAGCTAATTTTGCTTTAAAATGACCATGAAATCACCTGAAATCTTTATTTGGAATTAACCTGCCAGTTTATTCTAATCAATGAGCGGCTTTAATAATGTCTCATATGTAAATTAGACAGGACTTTATTCTGCTCATTCTGCACAGGCTTGTTCCTTCCAGACATTTATTTAACAGAGCCTCAGTAGAAATATATCATGAAAAGAGTGGATGGGCTGAAGCATATCTATGCAGACATATTATACAGCTGTAGCATCAAAGTTAACGGAGAAAGAAAGAGAGAAAGCTCCAGCGCCAGGATCTGTTTACTTCCTATCCTGTGGCTCCTCTCTATTATTTTTTCAAATGCAACCATTTAGAGCAACAGGAACCATGATTATTTCTGATTACATTTCTGTGTACATATTGGGTGATGCAGGTTGAACCGACGGCACTGATGAGTCATTGTTTTCATGTATCTCCACACACACACACACACACACACACACACACACACACACACACACACACACACACACACACACACACACACACACACACACACACACTCCACATCGCTGCCCATCACCACACAGTGTCCACACCTGCACCAATTTGTGTTACTGTCAGTCTGTTGATAACCTCTCCTCCTCAGAATCACTACCAGTGTTTGTTTGTTTGTTTGTTTGGTCTTGTAATTTCTTTCTCATGAGAAATTGTATGCATTACAGGTCTTTGTCCCATTTTTCCATAGATCAGGAGTATTCTGTGTGTTTCTCTTCCCCTTTAATATCTACTTCTAATAACAATATGTAGTTTCTTGAGAAAGTTAACACTTATGTATTTCATCAAACATATATGTCAGTGTAAATTGCAACTTTGGTTGGCAGAAAGAAATAACCATGATCCAATAATCAGCACAGGGCAGTATGAAGATTCTTATCAATACCTGTGTGCATTTGTCCAGGTAAAGCTCTTGAAATGTCTCTGCTGCGTGAAAAGGAGTCATTGGCAGATACCATTCAACTGGACTGCAGTCCTTCAAACTGATGCTGACATGAAATTGTGACAACCTAAATTCTGAAATTCTGTAGTTTTCACATCAGGCCACAAGTCTGCGCTGTTTGTTTTAGTAATGACACCTCACACACACATATGCATGCAGAAAACAACACACATTAACAATGACAAGTACATAGATGTTTAGCCACCACTGTTGATATAGTCCATCTCCTCACGCATGTGCAATAGCGCCATTACGGCAGCTATTCGCCACCTTGGAGTCCTGACCCCACTTGGAGACCAGAAGAGATTTCTTAGGGGCGCCAAATAATTTTGGAAAAACATAAATGCGCATAATTAATTTTGAATTACATTATTTTGGATAGGGAGCATTTTTTAAAGTGTTATGGTGCATTCACACCGGACGCGTCGCAAGCGTCGTGAGCGGCGCTTTTCTATGCAAAGTCTATGGTGGACGAGCGTCGTGGAGCGGCGGGCGGCGGGGCGGCGCATCAGGAGCGTCATGAGCGTCGCTTTTCCAGCGTTTCGAGCGTCGACGCCCACGACGCTCGTCCCCGGCGTCAGGAGCGTCGTGAGCGTCGCTTTTTGAGAGTTGGGAAAACTGAACTTTCGACGCGCTGCCGCTGAGCGTCAACCAATCAGAGACGATCCCTCCGGTGCTACGTCACTACGAGTGATCCGAGCACCGATGCGGGCCAGCCAGTGTTGCTAACTTGACGACTTTCTCGCTAAATCTGGCGACTTTCCAAAGCCTCTTGGCGACGTTTTTTTGTCAAAAGCAACTAGCGACAAATCTAGCAACCTTCTCTGGTGCTCTGGAGACGTGACAGGACGTCTCGTTGCTGTCGTCAATGAGCAGCGGGTGCTGCGTGAGCCCCTCCCCCGTCCCAAAGCGCTCACAAGCGGTCAGTCTCAGCAGCGCTCCCCGCTGCAGTCAGAGCAGAGAGGAGCAGAGCAGCCAATAGCGACTTTTCCGACGACGACGCGGTCTAGCTTTATTTAACAAATAAAGCCAAGCCGCTCTCCTGATGCGATCCGCCATAGCTGGAAACAGAAATCAGCCTCCAGCGCGCCAATTAACTGACGTGCATCAAGAGCGTCGCGAGCGTCGCGAGCTTTGTGACCACCCGGTGTCAAGCGTCGTGTTTAAAGCGTCACAAGCGTCAGCTTCGAGGCGTCCCGAGCGTCGACGACGCCCGCGACGCGTCCGGTGTGAATGCCCCATAATGCTACGTTCACACCGAAAGCGTCGCGGGCGTCGTCGACGCTTGCGACGCCTCGAAGCTGACGCTTGTGACGCTTTAAACACGACGCTTGACACCGGGTGGTCACAAAGCTCGCGACGCTCGCGACGCTCTTGATGCACGTCAGTTAATTGGCGCGCTGGAGGCTGATTTCTGTTTCCAGCTATGGCGGATCGCATCAGGAGAGCGGCTCGGCTTTATTTGTTAAATAAAGCCAGGCCGCGTCGTTGTCGGAAAAGTCGCTATTGGCTGCTCTGCTCCTCTCTGCTCTGACTGCAGCGGGGAGCGCTGCTGAGACTGACCGCTTGTGAGCGCTTTGGGACGGGGGAGGGGCTCACGCAGCACCCGCTGCTCATGGACGACAGCAACGAGACGTCCTGTCACGTCTCCAGAGCACCGGAGAAAGTTGCTAGATTTGTCGCTAGTTGCTTTTGACAAAAAAACGTCGCCAAGAGGCTTTGGAAAGTCGCCAGATTTAGCGAGAAAGTCATCAAGTTAGCAACACTGGCCGGCCCGCATCGGTGCTCGGACCACTCGTAGTGACGTAGTACCGGAGGGATCGTCTCTGATTGGTTGACGCTCAGCGGCAGCGCGTCGAAAGTTCAGTTTTCCCAACTCTCAAAAAGCGACGCTCACGACGCTCCTGACGCCGGGGATGAGCGTCGTGGGCGTCGACGCTCGAAACGCTGGAAAAGCGACGCTCATGACGGTCCTGATGCGCCGCCCCGCCGCCCGCCGCTCCACGACGCTCGTCCACCATCGACTTTGCATAGAAAAGCGACGCTCACGACGCCCGCGACGCTTTCGGTGTGAACGTAGCATAAGAGAGCTGTCAATTACAATTTGTATGCAGAAATGCATCTATGCAAAGCCTGAAAGTCTGAAAGGCATTCCACTGCTTTCCTCCAATAAACCCAATGATGAGGCCAATCAGTGACTGTGTGAACGCTGCCATTGTCAAACTGATGGCTTAAAGGCACAATAAGTAAGAAATTTACTCTTCCCATTTTTCACATGTCATCGAAGAAACATTCCCTTTCAATAATCTGTAATCTGTCTCCATCAACAAATGTCTTCATCAAGTTTCTTTTCTTTCAAAAGTTTCAATTTCAGGACAAAATAACTCCGATGGGTGAGGCTGGACTGTCACACTTCTGGGTTCCACAGCCAATCATACCGGTATGTGAGTTCCTGAGGTTGCCAAATAAGCAGTGCCGCAATCCATATTTTCTGACTGCATGCGCGCTGCAATGGCGAAGCATCTGAACTCCCTAAACTCACTTAAACTCAAACTGTCAACCTGCACGACACACAGTAAATTTTCCAGTGTTAAATTAACTCTGAAAGTGTTAAAGAGTGGATTCATATATAACCTTTTGTGGTGTTAAAAATCAACACTGGCCAGTGTTAGTTTTCTAATGCTGACACTCTGTGGAGTTCTATCCACACTCCTCTCTGTTCACCAGTGTTCATATTTAACTCTATACGGTGTTAATTCTTAGAATTAACACTTTAAAGTGTATATTTTAACACTTACATTTAACACTACAAAAGTGTTTATTTGAGTCCACTCTTAAACACTCTCAGAGTTAATTCAACACTGGAAAATTTGAGAGGAGGAGGGGGAGGAGTTATATGTAGTATGTCGGAGTACATTATATGACATAATATTACTTATTAGTGTACTTGCAAATCTACTGAGCCACAAATTGAATTTTATGAGCAATTTGTGCCGAAATAGCTCATTTGGGAGAGCGTTAGACTGATGTTCTAAAGGTCCCTGGTTAAATCCCAGGTTTTTGCAGGCTATAAGAACTTTGCAGTCACAGGGTACATCAGGTCTCTAAACTGTCTCTTTCCTACTGTAAAAGAACAATGGAACAGTTCCCAGTTTTTAGTGTATCTGCCATTGCCGTGTAAGTGTTTCTGGAATGAAAACACAAAAGCATTGATCATCTTTCCTAAAAGAGCACGTCTCCGTTCTAAAAACTTTGAAAATCAACTTCTTTTGAAGTTGAACCACAAACACCTGTAAATACTTGCCAAGAGAATTGTCTGTCTTGCTAAATAGTATGCCAGAATTGTAAATAATTCACAATTTTTGAGCTTGTAAAGCTTTTGTTTACAATGCTCTGTTCTGAATAAATTTGAGGAGACAGTGTTTTGCCTGGTTCTTATTTTGAATATTTACTACATTCACAATTCACGTTCAATGTTTTACATTTTTGCATTTTTTTCATCAGAAATAAATACTTTTACTTTTTACTTGCAAAGTAAATTTTAAAGCAAGTCCTTTTGTACTTTTATTGAAGTAAATTATTCCTTGGGTACTTTGACTTTTACTTAAGTATTTTTTTGCCCCAGTATCTGTACTTTTATTTAAGTAAACAAAATGAGTACTTCTTCCACCACTGTTGACAACAGTATTCCAGGTTGCGTGAATTATGGCTGACTTGACATGTTTTTGTCCAACTGCTAGATACTTTAAACTACAGATTACAAACATTCCTCTGAACAGATGGTGGGATTACATGAAGACGTGACAATCTGGAACAAATGGAGACCTGACCACAGTTAAATCCTCAAAATCTTTACTTTTTCTGGAAACAAAAATGATTTAACAAATACTTTTACAGATTTTTTTTTTTTTTTGCTAGGGAGGATTTCATCCATTTCCTACAAGCTTTGTTCTTAATTTACACTGTAAAAAAAGAGGAAACAAAACAAAAACACCACAGCATCTGTTATCACAGTGAAGACATGTCTCTGCAGTACCTTCATATATATTCTGCATCAGTGCTATACAAAACTATTGGACAGAGCGGTTTCTAACATTAGAAGAGCCTAAATGTTTCCCAGAAGACGAAACATCGAGAAGCTAAACGTTACCGAGCGACAGCTGGCTTCCCCGACGATGCGCCACATTTAAAAAAGAAGGCTGAGAAATCAAAGCTGAGAATCTAATTTGAACATCGACACATTATTTTCAGGAAGATCTGACAACGGTTTGTTTAATGTTTTTATTCAGTGTGAAATCAGTGGGCCTGCTCGGAGAGCTGCGGAGTACCAGGGCTCTAAAGTGCATACACATGGAGGATAGGACTGTGTGTGTGTGTGTGTTTGTGTGTGTGTGTGTGTGTGTGTGTGTGTGTGTGTGTCACAGCCGGGTGTCGTGCACGTCGTCCTCGGCCTCCTCCTGCAGGGCGGCGATCTTGGCGCTGGGCGGCGGCGCCCTCTTGGCGGAGTTGAGGCGGTGCAGCGAGGGGAAGAGGCGGAGCCTGTCGGCCGGGCTCATGGCCTGCTTGAGGTGGCTGGTCTCATTCATCAGCTTCTGGATGCTGTCGTAGCATTTCATGGAGCTGTCCTCGATCATCTGGAGGAGAGGATGCCTCAGCGTCTGAGTCTCAGCCTGCTTTTCACTCACATTTCACAATTAAAGCACTGACCATCAACTTAATGACACATCTCCGTATTAAAGTTGATTATTTTTGATTTTGCATTCCTAAATATATTCTATAAAATGTCCATATTTTTATGCATTTTTTTAAATATTTGTGTTTCTTGTGTTACCAGGAAGGACTGGCACTCCAGCAGCGGCTCCACCCGGTGCTCTGACAGAATGACGGTGCAGCCGGAGAACGACTGCTTCAGTGTTTTCCTCAGGACCTGCAGAGTTCTGCTCACACACATGCACACGCACACACGCACACACACACACACACACACACACACAGACACACACATCATTACAGCTGGTTCTTTCATTCATGACAGGCCTCATTTAGCGTCGCTCGGCTCCACATGGTGGAAACACACATCAGTTTCGAATGAATGTAAACACTCCAGATTGTCACCACACACAAACAGATGTGTACGTGCACAAACCCACGCGGCCACAGCCACACACACACTGACATGGGGTCGAGGTAGGCCGAGGGCTCGTCCAGCAGCAGGATCCGCGCCTTGCTGAGGATGGAGCGAGCCAGACACAGCAGCTGCTTGTGTCCGTTGCTCAGGACGCTGCCGCCGTCCTCCAGCTGGAAGTCCAGCTTGTCCGGGAACTGCTCGATCACCGACTTCAGACCCACCTGCAAGACACCGCGGAATCGAACACGGTCACTCCCGTTGGGGCTGACACGTGTCAGATTAATGAACAATATGCTGTTGTCTTTGCAGCAGGTCATCATGGACAGATTTCGTGTTGTGTTGCTCCTCAGTGGTGGAAAAGAGGACCTCTGACCCCTGACCTCTGACCCCCCCTGTGCGCAGCAGTCTGACCTCGTCGGTGACCCTCCACAGCTCCTCGTCGCTGTAGCGTCCATACGGGTCCAGGTTCATACGGAAAGTTCCAGTCAGAATGAAAATTCGCTGTTCAACAGAGAAAAGAAGAAAGATGCTGAGCGATCCTTTGACCTTTGAACCCGGAGGGTCTCCAGCTGCTCGTCTCTTTGAACTTTGCGCAGTGGAAACGCTACACTCATGTCTATCATTTAAAAGAAACACCTGCAGCTCTTAAGGAACAGCATGCAATCTTCATTTTATCTTCTAAACCTCTTCATCCAGCTCAGGGTCAAAGGTCACTGGATCAGATTCGGCTCACTGTTTGGAGGCAGGTGAGCAGTCCATCTCACACACACACACACACACACACACACACACACACACACACACACACACACACACACACACACACACACACACACACAGCACTCCTCACAGAGCCTCGCTGCTCTATCAGAAGGTGTAGAACTGGATGGAGCTCTGCTCCACTGAGCTGTAATTCCACTTTGATCCACACGGTGGGGTCATGAGTCAAGGAATCAACTCCCTGCAGGGACAGTTTATCCAGGTTCACCACAGAAAATAACCTTGGCTTAGTGTCATCTCTGAAGGTTTCCAAACAGAAACACCCTGAACAGGTGAGACGAAACTCCGTGAAATTCTATTTAAACATCGGGAGAAAATAAAAACAGAAAACAAAATCTGAGACGTGTCTTTCAGCTTTTTTCACTGATCCACTTTGTTCTGCTCCCCTCACCCATCACTGGTCCTAATGTTCTCGCTGAGGACGTACCTGTGGCACCACCCCGAACGCCTTCCTCCAGGTGTGCAGTGAGACGGAGCTCCAGGAAACGCCATCGATGGAGATTTCCCCGTCGGTGGAGGCGAGCCGCAGCAGAGCGGACAGCAGGGTGCTCTTCCCCGAGCCGGTCCGGCCCAGAAGGCCCACCTGCAATGGCAGCACGGCACAGACACTGACCTCTGACCTCTCTGTGTGCTCAGCAAGCTATCAGAGCAAATTCTACATCCTGCAACTCTACGGCCTGCAGTTTTAACCTCTGAACCTGACCCTGCCTCGTCAGTCCCTGCCTGCGTGTCAAACTCACGCTCTGGCCTCCATCCACGCTGAAGGAGATGTTGCTGAGCACGGCCCGGCCGGCTTCGGTGTATTTCACTGTCAGGCCCCGCACGTCCATCTGGCCCCGGTTGGGCCAGCAGTCGTGGGCGTGCGGGTTGTCGATGACCAGGTCGGCGCCTTTACCCCCAGACTTCTTGGGCAGCGGCTCCTCGGGTGGCAGGTCGATGAACTTGAAGACTCGATCCACCGAACGCATCTGGAGGAGGAGGAGGAAGGGATGAGAGGACGTCTTTCATTACAGGAGTCGGACATACAAACTGATTAAGTCCTGGATTCTTTATTTACATTTCAGCACCTTTTGTACAGGGTTACAGGACGTCTGAACGCTGCTGAACTTCACTCACTGTCTGACCTTCTGAAGGTCAAAGGCACAAAACCTGACATTTCATGTAACGTAGGGGAGAAGTTCATCACTGTGTGTGTGTGTGTGTGTGTGTGTGTGTGTGTGTGTGTGTGTGTGTGTGTGTGTGTGTGTGTGTAAACAATGTACCAGCCCGTCCACAGTGATGCTGGTGATCACGGCCCACTGGAAAGTCCCCAAGATGAGCATAGCCAGGGCCACGATGATGCCGATCTCCCCCGGTTTATCCTCTGTGGAGCACACACACACAAACAGCAGTCACAGCTGCTCTGTCTGATCTCGACTCCGTCAGAGGGAAGGAGCAGTGAAATGAGGCTTCACTCTGAGCTACTCGGGTTTCCTCAAGCAGTTCATCAAACAAACACCGGTTTCCTGGTTTCATCTGGTGCTCATTAGACAACTCGCCGCTGCACCGGCTGCTTTTTCAGAACTCTCTGATTTGAAAACGTCCTGACGTAAACAGACTCGTCACTCACGGTTGGTTCCCACGGCGATGAAGGCGGCGGCGCTGAAGAAGAGCACGAAGATCATGTCGCAGCGGAAGAGGAACCAGCGCAGCGTGGCCAGGTAGTGGAACCAGGTGGCCGTGTGGGTGTTCAGGGCCTTGTGGAACAGCATCTCGAAGTAGGTCTGGCGGCCGAACGCCCGGATGGTCCACAGGCCCTTCAGGGAGATGATGAGGTGGGAGAAGATGGGCGTGCGAGCTGGAGGACAGAGAGGACGTTCAGATCGAGGCCTCCGGGGTCAATCAGGGCCTGCACCCTGCTCCCTGCACTTCCTGTCTGTGACACACGATGGATCGTCGCAGTCCAGGAGAATCTGGGCGGGGAGTCACGGAAAACAGCGTTGATCGTCTACTGAACAAAGTAAAGCGTTACCTGTTACTCGTTACTTTGAAAAAAGTACTGCCTTACACTACTTGATTACTCCATGGAAATAGTAAAGATGTTACACTACTCGTTACTGCATAGTGCTCCGCAGAGGGATATGCCGGCACAGCGGCTTAAGTCTACGTCTTCTACTGCTGTGCTCTGGTATATCCTTCAGCGGAGCACTGCACATGCGCAGGTCTGTGTGGATCAAAACGTTATTTTAACGGATTGAAAAGAAAACACGCTTTTAAAAATGTTTTATAACCATTCGGATTTACTTCACGTGCTAATACGCCGTCCCCTGGACCACTGGAAGGAGTATTTTGTCCACTTTAGTCAGTCCGGCTCTGATTCTTATTGACTTCCAGCAATTGAGCTAAGCTAACTATGATGCTAACAGCTGGGATCCAGCCACTGGACGTAGAGACATAAAAAAGGTATTTATGAGCCTGTCTAACTTTGTCAATGAAACGGAAAGGGCGTGGGTCCAAAATCTTCAGAGTACAGTGTTATCAGTGGGGCACAAATTTATAAAAGGCAACCAATTTTTCTTTGATGGTTCCATCAGCCCTGTCCCAGAAGAGACAGCGAGTAGTTGCTCGTATGGCCACCGTTCCATCTACTGGTGGTAATAAAAAGAACTCCGCTTAAAGCTAGGGTTGGCGATCTTGGAAAACTAGCGTTAGCATGTAGCATCTCCCCAAGGCTCCGCCTAGCTAGCTCCGCCCAGCTCCCACCCCATTGGAGGAGCTCCCGTTGGGAGCGGAGACGCGGAGACGTTCGAGGCGCGTGCGGCACTTCCGCGTCCAGTGCTTTCCTGGCGTAACCTGTCCTCAGCGCTTCGTTTCTTCGTTTTTCTTTATTTGCACTACGCCAAGTTATGGCACACTCAACAGTAAGTAAACCCCCAAACATTCGTCTCCGTCATTCTGCAACAACGCGCCGTCCTTCTACGCACACTGAACCAGGGTCAGTGCACACCATTGACATGTACGCGCAGGTCGAACGGCGAAGGGATTTGATTGGTTTAAAAAAGGTGTCCCTCAAGACTATTGGTTGCTGTTTTTCCCGTTCCTGTAGATAGCGGATATTTTCCAAACTACTTTAAAAACACGCTATGAATTGCTTCCCATCGGGTCATAAAGATCATTTTAACCAGTATTTAAAAAAATGTATCTCATTCAAATCGCCAACCCTAGCTTTAAATAATAACATTTTGGTTGCTCTATTTGCAGTCATTGTAAAAGTAACGATCGTAGCATTTCATTTGTAACTCCAGTTTAACTACCAATCTAGGAGGAATAATGCCATTACACTGCTTGTTCCCATCAAAAGTAATTTAACTACTTGTAACGTTCGTTACTTGTAGTTATATACCCAACTCTGCTACTGAGCATGAGCAGAAGGCCTCTTCACTACCAACAGGAAGTGAATGCGATGTAATAACTCTTCCTGTTTGAGTGTGAGGAGACGAGCGATGGACAGCAGAGCTGTCCTCTGCGGTTTCCGCTGAAGCGTGCAGAGTTTCCACTGAGTCTGACACCGTGTTCGAGCCACGCCAGGATGGGGACGGAGGAGGAAATCCCAGCTCGGCTCATGTCTCCTACCCAGGATGCACCTCAGCTCAGCACGGATACAGCATCCACAACATTACGCCAGTGAAAGTTGTCAAACAAAGAGGAGACGGCTCACTGAAGGAGGAATAACAGTCAGTGGTGCTGAAGTCCAGGGAAGCAGTGAGGACCTGTCATGAAGACATTGAGCCACTGGACACATTCTGAACACTCGGTTGATTCTGACAGCTGATCTGACCACTGTGGTCCAGATCTCTCTGTTTTCTATGTATTTAAATTGACTAGTTATGTAATTATGTAATCCCCAGGACACTGCCATGTGTGCACAGACAATAAAATATCTGGCAGCAAATGTCAGATTTTACTTGTCTGAAAAGAACAAAGAAAACAGTCTGATGAGCAGAAAGTCGAGAAAGTGAGTCCCTCGATCGGACATCAAATCAAATCCGGACAGAAAGAGGAAACCACTGACCATTAAATACTTCAGTCTTCAGCAGCAGCAACTGTTGCAACACAGAAACACAGAAACCGTTTTCTCTGGCTTCTGTTGATAAACTCTCACATGTTGACCTCCACGCTTTATTTCAGCGTCGGAGCTTCTTGATGAAAAACATCCATCGTCACACGATGTCCTGATCTGCAATGACAGCTCTTCCTTCAGCATTTCCTCTGCCATGTTTTCATTCTCCAATGTGCCACGTGGCCTCCGACCCCACCGGTGACCCCCCCCCCCCCACTGCGCCTGACAGCTGATGGTCGTCTGCCAAATCCACCCCGCTCTTCCTCTGAGATATCTACCAGTTAGATCAGTGTTCTCTGACAGACGGGTTGCTCTGTTGGATCAAACCTCTACTCAAACTAAACCACATCTCTCCACTTCACACATCACCTGAAAATGCTTCTTTGCTCGGGTGTGGCTGCAGAACTCCAGCTCTGCTTCATCTACGTCAAACATCAGTGTTTCCATAACCTGAAACTTTTCTCATAAAGCGGCGTGGATGAACACAGAGAGCGCTGACGGGCGTCTGGTGTGCCCGGAGGAACAGCAGAATGCCGACGGGACTCACCCTCAGCCTCCAGCAGCTTCAGCTGCTGCCCAGTTCGGAGGAAGTACTTCCTGAGGATGACGAAGATGATGGCTAGAGGGATGGCGGCGATAAAGATGTACGGCCGCATGATGGACACGGTGAAGATGGCACCAGTGACGATCAGCGTGAGCTGCAGAGAAGAGAACGGGAATGACACACCTCCGAGAACCGGGCGGAACAGCTGGATTCTGTGTTTCTGTCGCCATGCGACAGAATCTGCAGGTGTTGGATACCTGTATGAGGTCGAACAGCACCAGGGGCAGCATGTCGTCGATGGTGGCCATGTCCTTGGTGAATCTGTTCATGATCCGACCTGAAACACAACAGAAGGTGTCTAGCACGGCGGCGACATTGGGCACGGGCTGCCGGCTCGTAGCGGGGCGGGCGGGCGGGGCAACCTGTCTTCATGGCGTTGAGCACGGCCATGGGGGCCCGCAGCACGGCGCTCAGCATCTGCTCGTGCAGCCGCTTGGACACGGTGAGTAGCGTGTGCACCAGCGGCAGCCCCCGGAACACCCCCAGGGCCAGCACACTCTCCGATGTGGCCACGTAGATGTAGATGATGTAGTAGGCGCTGGTGGGCGTGACGATGACGGCCAGGTGGACGGGGGTGGAGGACGCGTTGGGGTGCTGCTCGCTGATGTAGTTGGGCGAGGCGGGGTTGAGTCCATCCCTCCAGATGGTGCTGGTGGAGGCGGAACATGGCCGTCAGTCGTCTGTGTTCAATCAATCAGGTATTGAAACTTCCTGAAGGTTTATGGAACGTTCCGTGGTGCGTCGCTTCCAGAGCTGCTCTGGGCGGCTCGAACATGTTTCTAATCAGCCCACAAAATGTTGTTTTTCTCTTTTTCCCACATGGAGCAGCTTCATTGTTTTGGTTTTTCATGGTTATAATTTTCATACTTAGCAAATCACCTTGAAAAACACACTGTGATACATTTTGTTGAACAATGTTTAAAGAAGAGTGACAGAGACCTTTTTTGGGGGGATTAATAAGGACTTTCAGAGTTAATCACATAAATCATGATTAATCATTGTGGGGCAGACTAAAGATCAATCACATAATTAGGCTTAAGGCTTTTTTCAGTTTGAAAACTGTATTTTTGGTGTAGAAATGTTATCAAGTTGGTCTACATGGCATCTTATTCTCAAAGAAAGTCCAACAAGGTCAGAAAGGAAGTTCTTTCTCTGTGTTTGATTTCCAGTCAAGACGCTCTGGTGAGAAATCAGTCGCTCCACAGGTTGTGATGCTGAAATTCCAACAATGAATTAAATTCGACCAGTCTTCATTCACGGAGACTGGCTGAACTGATGAAAGCTTTACACTATGGGTTGAAAGCTTCCTTTAAATGTAAAGAAACAACATCAATAACAAGAAACAAGGGAAATCCTGCAGCTAATCACAATTTAAAAAATTTAATCTTTGGACAACCCTAGTAATTGACAGACGTTCCATTAGTTCATCAGTGTGTCATTCTATGCATTATTTTGGTTTATTACTGAAGAGACATTATTGAAACTAATAAAAGCTGCGTTGCTGTTGAGTCGTCGATTTCGGGGAAATGTTTGGTCTTTCAGCCCCCCTTTACACAACGTTTTCTCCTGAAATCGGAAATCTTTTGTAGCATCTGGGTGTCTGTTTACCCGACGACAGTTCTCAGAGCCACTGAAAGAGCTACTTTTTGAAAACAGTTCCCAAGTTGGAACATTTTGAAACACTTTCAACATATCTCTGTGTAAACAATAGCAGATGCAACTTTTTGACGTCATTATCAAAACATTTCCATGTGAATGTAAAACCTTTCTGAGAGGGAAATGCTAAACTGATGCATTTTCCTCTGAAAGGCTGTGGAGTAAGTAACGCTTGAGCGCCGCTGGTAGCCTGGAGAGTCTGTTCTAATGACTGTGTCTTCAGCTCGGGTCAGACTCACTCTGTGATGAGGAAGATGCCAATGACAGAACCGGCAACCTACCGGTGGAAAAGAAGAGAACAAAATCACTTATTCAGTTCAGATGAACAGAAGCAACCAGGACGGAGAAAAGGCGGCGGGGTTTTACCTCGATGGCGAAGACGATGAGGATGAAGACGAGGACGTAGACCAGGCTCCTGTTGGTGGTGACGTAGCGCAGGTAAGTGCTCCACGAGGTGGTTTCAAAGACGTTCTCTCGGTCATCGGCGAAGCATTGCTGTGGAGAGGCGGAGCCAGTCGTTAATCCTCAGACGTGTCCGGCTGAGGTGAAGAAGCCTAGGCGCTACCGAGCCGTACCTCCATGTCTTCTTCGTCCACCTCCTCACTGATGTCGTACACGCTGTCCTTGGACAGGCGGCGGGCGTAGATGTCCAGCTCCGACGCCAGGTCGCACTGCGGCGTGATGGACAGCTTCCTCCTGAAGGATGACTGCATCTGGTCGCGCCGCTCCTGGCCCTGGGCGTTGGTGATGAAGGCCAGCACGGACTGGCGGCGCTGGCCGTGGAGCTGCGGCAGGCCGTGGTGGTACAGGTTGCCCCTGGGCAGCACTTCCTCCACCTGCTCGTCTTCCGGCACCACGGAGAACCTCCTCTCCGAGAGGTCGTGCACCCCGTCCTCCATGGAGGATGGCTGACCGCTGGGGGCTGGCTGCGAGTTCCCGATGAAGGAGAACTTGCGGGCGGCGGCCAGAGGGTTGAGGATGAGCGAATGTTTGCGTTTCTCAGGGTGGGCGTCGCCCGTGGGGTGACCGGGAGCTCCGGAGCCGATGACCGGCGGAGGCACGTGGCGGAACGACTGGCGGACGGGCTCCGGCCCCCGGAAGCCGGCTGTCTCGTCGACGGAGACCCTGCGCAGGGTCTCGGTGAGGATGGAGCTGCGGCGCTCGGCGTTGATGTTGTCGTACGCCTCAAGGCCGAGGAGGAGCGAGCTGAAGTCGGGCCGCTTGGCCTGCAGCTCGGAGAACGTGCCGTAGAAGTAGCAGTCTCCGTTGTGCAGCAGCAGGATCTTGTCGGCCCGTTTGAGATGCTCCAGCTTGCTGGTGACAACAACACGACTCTTGGAGGCCATGAGTTTACAGATACACCTGGGAGAAGGCGAGGAGAGAGAACAGACTTCAAATTAAAATAAGGGCTGCGCAGAAAGCCCTGAAAATATATCCAGTGTGAATGTAACCTGCGAGACAATCCACCACCATGAGGTCTAAACAGGATTAAAAAAACTGTTACAGTCTGCATCAGCAGTGGCTAGTGCTCTCATCTCACAGCGAGAAGGTCTCATGTTTGAATCGTGCTTGTTTTTTTTCTGTATAGAGTTTGCATGTTCTCCTTACGTGAGGGGGTGTTTCCTCCAGGTACTCCGATCTTCTCTCTGAAAACATGCTCTGAGGTGAATAAATTGCCCCTGAGTTGTGTGGATGTGAGTGTCTGTGCCCCGCAGTGAGCTGGGATCAGAAGGATGGATGGACTGCATGTTGTTCTGGGACAAGCTGTCCGTCCTCACACAGACACAAGCCTGAAAAAATGTTTCTGGCTGCCGTTCCTGTTTGACTCTTTGTCCAAAGATTATTCAGTTTGAATCTGTTTCACATAAAGAAAAGCTATTCCTCGTGAAAGTTACATTGTGCTGAAGCACAAACCAGAGACAACCGGTGACGACCTTGAGCTGGAGCTCCCCCCCTCCCTCGCACATAAAAGGCCCTCTGTTGAGATACGCACTGCTCAAAGATCTCTTTCTCCGTGGCGATGTCCAGGTGGGTGAAAGGTGCATCCAGCAGGTAGAGGTCTGCATCCTTATATAAAGCCCTGAGGGGGGGAGACACAGACAGAGCGGTAAAGTCACAGTGAGGGGAAAGAAAAGATGATCATAGAGAGAAAAACAGCCAGGCGGGGTGAGTGTGACGGGTGTGAAAGAGGAAGTCAGTCTCATTGCAGTAAATCACCTCCAGAGAGTATTTACTGAGGACGACAGGCTGGAATAAATCACGACTGTCGTCATCGTCACGCAGAAGTAATTCGGCACTAAAGCAGAACACGGCCACAGAAAGACGAGACCATGAAACACAAACGAATGACGCTTCGGGAGGTCAGCACCTCGACGGGAGCTTTTCCACAGACAGGAGTCCCAAACAGGAATTTTACCTTCAGGATTGATTTTCCTGGATGAAGAAATATCCAACCTCCTCCTGCAATTACTGATAATTTACTGACCTAAGACTGGGTCTTCAGTGTATGGATTGAGTGTTTATGAGCAGACTGTTGTTTTTTTTCATATAAAATATGTTCCTATGTATTTCAGTCAGCGATGTTTAATTAAAATTCAGAGCGGCTTAAATTTTATGGAATTATTTTTTCATGAACAAGACAAGTAAAAAAACACAGTTCTTCATTCTGTTTCAATGCCTGACTCAATAACCCAATGACAACTAACTGAAAAGTACCTGGCCAGTCCCAGACGTGCCCTTTGACCTCCGCTGAGGGTCACGCCTCCTTCCAGCAGGAGAGTCTTGTCCTTCTCAGGCAGCTGTCCAAAATCCTGCAGAGGAAGACCAGAGGGTCAGGAAGAGCGAGAAGAGACGTGGAGCCGCTGTGAATCCACAGAACAACAAGAACCAGGAGAACCAGAGGTTATGAGGGTGAGAGGGTGAGAGGGTGAGGCCCGCCGCTGGCAGCCACCGCCTGACACCACTAAGCCTCAGGCTGTGGAAATGAGACACATCCACACCGTTTCCTCACAAAAAGACACCAGATGCAGCAAGCACACGGAGGAAGTCACACCAGGAGCGCGTCTGGTAGCTGACAATGGAAACAGACGCTCACAGCGGCGAGGATGAAGTGACGGGAGAGGAGGATCTTTGTTAAACCGTCCTACCTTCTTCCGCCGTCCTGATGGCAGCATGAGGGGATCAAGGCAACAGCTCCTTTAGCAGCTTGTAAAGCCAGCCAGCAAAGACCAAGAACAAAAACTAGTGTCGCACACGAAAAAATAAAAGCGCCGGGAGTCAGCGGCCGGAGGCAAAGACTGCGTTTACAGGACCACCGGGGTGGAGGTGGGGGGGCTGTCTGGGCCTTCAGTCACTACGAGCTCCAAGTGTCTGGAAACATCAGCTCAGAGTCGCCGCTGAGGTCAATCGGTCCTGCTGAGACTAATCCTCATTTCAACATGTAACATCCCGATGACAATCCATCCACAGGAAATGTCTGAGTCTGGTTCTGCAGAAAGTCTCCTCTTGGTCTGGTTCTACAGGAAGTCTCCTCTGGGTCTGGTTCTACAGAAAGTCTCCTCTTGGTCTGGTTCTACAGGAAGTCTCCTCTTGGTCTGGTTCTACAGGAAGTCTCCTCTGGGTCTGGTTCTGCAGAAAGTCTCCTCTGGGTCTGGTTCTACAGATTTTTTCCTTTCCTTCGTCTCATCTACTTGCTCATGTGGAATTTTTGATTTCTCTCTAAAAGTTGGATGAGAAATTCTGTAATCTTTCAGTTGATGAAATCAGAAAACTTTCTGGAACAGGTGAGCTGGAGCTCTCCAGGTGACAGACTCTCCATCTGGCCTTTACCAGCGACGCTGAACGGCGGCAGGACTTCTTTCATCGGGACGGCACGCCACTCTTGTTTGCTGTCACAACATGTTGTGTTTTTGTTGAAACCACTGAGGCTGAGTGTGTGCCAGAGGAGAACAGGGTGTGGTCAGGAAAGCAAACACAAGCACTTCCAAAAATCTTGGAACAGTGGCGTCCGGAGTCTCCCTGCGGGCTCCATCACACCAGGACCTCCAGCTGCAGACTGAAGACCAGATCCAGGTCTGAGTCCAGGTTCTCCTCCTCACTGAGAGGAGCAGCTGAGGAGCTTCAGCTGATCAGGACGCCCCCTGGTGGTCTCCATCACAGCTTTACTAGACACAGCTCGCTGAGAGGAGCCCCCATGTGGGTCCAGGACCTGATGCAGAGGTTCTGACTCCAGGATGAGACCCAGATGTTATGTTGAGTTGTTTATATGAAAACTGGTAACAGTGTCTAAACAAGAAGTTAAGATTCCAAAAATGAGATTTTCCACTGTCAACCTGGATACTTGTAAATATCAAAATAACTTTATCAAATATTTGTTTCACACATGACTCAGCCTCAGTCAGTCTTTGTTAAAGTTTCTTTAAAATAACACTCAAAGCGATGACTGACCTCGAACTTTTCACAACTGTTACTTACTTTATATCATTGTTGCCATAAAACTCGAAGTGAACAACTCCTTATTGTGAATATTTTATTTTTAACATGTGGCTTGTTGCTTTTGTTCTATTCTGAATACAATGTGTGTTTTTGAGCTCTTTTAATGCAGATTCTTTTTCTCTTTTTTTCAGTTAATCATGCTTCAGTGTTAGGATTTTATTTCTACCCTGTTTCCACAATGTCACTTCAGGTGAAAACAAAAAAGCTCAGGAAGTTTTCCATTTCCATTTGAAAACATTGTCGTGTAAAAGGAGAGAGCGGTTAAAAGTGCCTCGGCTCTCAGATCAACAGAGCAGCTACCCTACTGATGTGTGTGTGTGGATTTCTTTTTTCTCTCAGAGTTTTTACTTTTATGTGTATAAAAAACAGGTTAAAGTTGAGAAAGCTTAGATGGTAAGAAGCTTCACCTTTTCTCTGCCTGCAACCCCCCCTCTCTCGACAGTCATGCTCGTCCTTCCAGAGCTCGGTGCGGTGGTCGTGTCCGTCACCGGAGAGCTCCAGGCTCATATTGCATCCCAGCGACAATACAGGAGATTCCCATGGCATCAGAGGAGACATTATTCTGCCCAGAGGCCGTCACTCAGCAGCCAGGCTTATGAGTGTGTGTGTGTGAGGCATTATCGTCATAAACACAGATCAGGAGAAACCTGAAACTCCTCGATGGCTCTGAACAAGCAGCCCGACAGTCTTGTTTGACGCTGGAGAAACTCTGTTCGTGCTGATGACTCACCGCTTTGCTGTTTTGAAGGACTTTTGCTCTCTTCCTCTGTAATCAGACCCTCTTCTGGAGTTTTTACACCACCATAGTCAGAGATCTAAACACTTTTAGCAGCTGTTAAACCCACGTCTCCATCCCAACAATATGACCACGTGCATTATGTCAGAATTCAACAAACGCTCAAAGATTCCTGGATGGGAAGATTCGCCACAGCATCAAGTAGGAGGATTCCAGGGTAACCCCAGGAAACCCACTGAAAGCCTCTAAAGCAAAATTAAATAAAATAATATTGACACTAAAGTTCACTAAAATGCCTGAAGCTCGCCGTGGCCACTATTCAAAACATTTCATCTTCATCAAGTTTTGCCAAGCAGAGCCAGCCAGTCCTGTGCACGTATGCAAATTATCCATGTGCACCAAACAGAAGAAAGATGTGACTTTACTGGAGAGCAAGTGAAAGCTCCCCCAGAGCGTAAAACTCACACACTTTGGGTTAACGTCCTACCAGAGCACAGGATCCTGTCCCACCCAGTGAGTCTGCGGCATACACCACAGGCTGTGGAATGATGCTAAACGTCAGAAAATGTGTTGTTCGAAAGGGCACAGACCCGACCCAGTGTTTATTATTATTGTGGAACGTTAATAAAAGCCACTACAGGAACACAGTTGTCTTCTGTGTCTCAGTCATCCTATCATTGGTGACGAGGATAGAGCCTCTACTCTCACCTCTAACTCCAGTTCTCCAGGCGAGCTGAAAGTCTTAAGGTTTTGCTGGTCTGAGTCATTTTGCCGTTGTTGGATTTGCCAAAGCTTGTGACAGAACTAAGCCCGTTGCTCATCCACAGTCTGAACAATGAGGGACAGCACATCTTCCACACTCTGACTCACAGACACGTTTGCAGACTGTCGCCCTACTGTCCGGACATTTCTCTGGTGGAGCGCCCAGAGTCGCCGGGTGAGTGCGTCCACCCGTATATCACTGACGTCCAGCGTTTGGCTAGGCTCTGAAGATTTGGCCAGTTAGAAGAGGAGTTTATTTGGGACCAGTTAGCCGAGCACACAGCTTATCACAAGTTCTGAGAAAAGACCATTAATGTTACTGGACAACTGTCCAAGGTGGTAGAAATGACTTTTCAACATCACTGAAACAGCCATGTCTCTGCTCCGGATGCACATTTTGTCCAGGCCTCCACATGTCGATCGGGTTACAAGCCGTTGTGTCTTCATGGATTGTCTGAGAGGTTACAGGTGAGACCTCCTCTCCAGAGCTACAATCAGCTCTGCACCAGACTCCACCAAAGACTCCTCAGAACTAGACTCTGGCTGCACACGGCCCTCCAGCCAGCGGTTTCTCTGCCAGAGCTTCAGGCACCTACTGCATAAGACCCTGTACTCACACAGCGCTGTACTTTGATCCACAAGGCTGGCCTGCCAGCGTCCCAGAGGAACTGACACCCTTTCACTGGGTCATGGGTGATCGGTCCTGCTCGACTGATGTTTGCATGGTGAGCAAGTCTAAGGGAACATGTCCGATGGCTAAAGCTGAACATGTGGCCATCAGATAAAATTAAGGTTTAATACTAACTATTTTGCCCACAATAAATGTTAAAAAGTTAATATTTACAGAAGCTGACACACTGACCAGTTCCAGAAATTGCGTCAAAGTTCCTTCACCATTATGAAGTACAACTGTGCATTTTTTGACAATAAACCCTCAGTAGTAATATTTCAAGTTACTTATAACGGTTCTCATACTTATTTAAAGGTGCATTAAGGAGTTTTTCAACTTTAAAAATATTTATTTTCCAACATAAATATGTTACAAATATTAAATGATGTGTACAATGTGCAGTGATATATTCATTGTAAGTACCTCTAACAGCGCTAAATTGTCACTTGAAAGTTGCAGTGCCGGTCCGGCACCAGAATTTTTTTGCTGAGAATTTGAGAGAATGTGACGTAATGCACGCTCCCGCTGGCCTGATTTCCTTAAGTTTCATTTTGTCCACCATTACTCCACCAGATGCTTAGCAGCAACAACTGAGCAGTATTGAGGATGGATCTTCCAGAAAGTAAGAAAAGACCGGCTTCTAGCACTGCCACAACTCCACACAGACCCACCAGGCAAAAGAAACGTAAATTTTACTCGAGCACTACTAAAAGAGCAAGGAGGGAGTTCCCTTCTTCCGTGCACGCACATGGACGCAAGCCACAGACACAAGCGTTCCACTAAGCTGCAGTTACGCCCAAGGCCTGCAGAGGCTGTTGCTTGTAATAAAACGAGCAAACTCCTTTCATGAACCTTTAATATACACTGGGTCGAATATAAGGCCTTTGTTTCAAAAATGATCTCCAAGAGGGTCGAACACTGCCCTTAAGTTGATGTTTGAAATTGTTGGAATTCCAGAAAGAAGACATATTAACTGCAATTTACTAAAAACATTTTGCGTAATTTGTCCTTTGGGGTCACAGATTGTCTAGAAGCAGCCCACAAGGTGGCATCCAGCCTTTGGTGTGACTTTTCAAAGTGGAGAAATCATAAAGAGGAGAAGCAGCCTGCCGTACCTCCTCCAGCTGGCAGGCTTTGATGATGGAGGTGTAGCGGTACTCGTCGTAGGTCAGACCAAACAAGATGTTGTCGCGAATTGTCCCAGGAAGGACCCAGGCCGTCTGCGGCGAGAAGGAAATACGTCCGCTGTGTCTGATTTTACCCTCCGATGGAACCAACTCTCCCAGGATCATCATGAGCAGGGAGCTCTGGAGGACGAGAAGCAAAACACAAGAAACACACTTTATTCTGCTGAAGACCAACTTCTGGCTCCATCCAACTAACACCAGATCAAACAACACTGACAGATGACGTTACATAACATGGTCCCTGTGACCCACCTTCCCAGAGCCCGTGGATCCAGCCACCGCCAGCATCTGGCCCTTCTCCAGGTACAGGCTGATGTTCCTCAGGACGGGGGTGACGTAGAGGTTGGTGAAGAAGAGTCCTGCGTCTCCGTTGGGGTGCCCGTTAGCTTTGTTCTCCTGCTTGATCTTCTCAAAGAGCTCACCGATACCCTGCCAAGACAGTCCCGGGTCAACGACACTCAGTATTCATCAGAAAACTGTGGAGCAGTCAACACAGTGAAGACGGCAGACAGAGCCAACGAGCAGGAAGCACGCTCAAGAAAATCAAACTCCACTTCAATCCACCTTCAGGTCAAAGGTCGTTGTATCTGATCCCAGTTTCACCATGAAAACCGTCATGGAGGAGATTTTCTGATTTCTAGTCTCTCACTGACCTCATGAGGACTGAAGTCTCGTTCACTAGACGTTGTCAAGTGAAAACACTAAACTTCAGAAGTGTTTTGGGTGTGTGTTTACACAACAACGTTGGAAACACTGCGGCTGCATGCCACGGCCATAGTGAGCGGTTCTTCGGTTCACTATGGCCTGAATGGAAATCCTTTAAGCTCCCTCAATCGGAGAAAATCCAGAATCTGGTGACATGGTAACATTTTCAAGTGAATATGCAAAACCTAGCATTTTTTGTGTGTCCGTTTACACAACAATCAATGAGAATGCAACCTTCACAAAGCAGAAATAAAGTGACAAAAAGTTCTCAAACATGAATGATTGCTGTAAAGCTGAATGCTTCTCTCCGATTCATTCCACTTCCATCTCACGTTTGTTTTTCCCTTCATGTGGCACAGAGACTCCACGTCACGCCGCACTGCTGTGGAAACAAACAGCAGAAGCCCACCCGGACCCCCACAAAGACCCGACTCCACCCCCCCCGGTCCAGATCAATGGCTGACATGTCTCGCTCTGCTGACTCTTGTCTTGATCAATGACCTTGTTGACGGTTTATGGGTCGCCGTGCCTCTAATGTGGTGATTTGTTTGGCAAACACCGGTGCCATTCTCATTCTAATGAGCTGACACCCGCACCGCCAACCCCCCCATTCTACTGTGAGTGGCACATTCCAGGAAGCTGAGGAGGCCAGAGGAGAATCAGCGATCTGAAAGGCGGATTCACAGTTCCCAGCACAGTTTGGTGATTAATCATGCAGAGTGAAGGACAGAATGCTGCTGTTCTCACGGTGTCCAGTGCTCGGTGAATCACACCTGTTGGATTAGATTAAAGCACACACTCTCATGTGGCCCTGACACACACTCCACTCCCAATTATTGGCTCCCTTGTCCAGTTTCCAGCATCATTCTTGTCCCTGAATGCATCGTGATTTCCACACATGATTCCCAGAACAATAACTCCCAGACCAGGGGTGTGAAACGTAAGGTCTGGGGGCCAAAACTGCCCCACCACAGGGTCCAGTACAGCTGACGGGGTTCAACCACACAAAGCAAACTGTTCACGAAGCAGCATCAGAAGATTTTTACCAACATTATTCTACAGGAGGAATGTTTTGGAAACTAAGTTTGCTTACGCAAAAATGGCAGAAACTTTGAAAAAGATGTAGTTTTCAACTTGAGCCACTGGTGGGTGCTGTTTGTTTTTGTAGCGAAACCACACACTTTTTGCAGATGATACGCTCTAAACATTAACAATGATAGAATATTGCTACTTGTTACTAAAGTCACTGTCAACTCTAAAACTACCAGGACCAGGAGAATATGGACCAGGACCAGGAGAATCTGGATTGGGAGTCATGACACTCTGGAGGTAAAGTCTGAAGCAAAAACGAACCTCGTCCCAGGAAGCAGACACGTTGACCAGTTCCAGCTCGGTGGTGGTCAGGTTGTACTCCAGAGCTCTGAACTCTTCTTTCATCAAGAACTCCTGAGGAGCAAACACACGTTATGAAGCGGTGAAGGACTTGTCTTCATCCCTCTCTCCATGTCGTGGTCCTTCAGGCCTCGGCCTACCTC
The DNA here is from genome assembly GCF_902148845.1 of Salarias fasciatus. Taxonomy (NCBI): domain Eukaryota; kingdom Metazoa; phylum Chordata; class Actinopteri; order Blenniiformes; family Blenniidae; genus Salarias; species Salarias fasciatus. Next base: position 3,555,525 of record NC_043751.1, on the reverse strand, counting down.
GATCTTCTTGACCAGCGCCAGCGTGTCGTACCACATCTGGATGGAGCCGGGCAGCTGGCGGGTGACTGTCATTCGCAGCACCATGCAGTAGGAGGCGGTGGTGAAAATCCGACGCAGGATGATGCCTCTGCTGAGCGCGTGCGGCACGATGGCCGACACGATGACCAGGATGGCGGAGAAGAAGTAGGCGGCGCTGTAGTAGTAGCGCAGAGAGCCGATCTTCCTCGTCAGCGTCACCTCGTCTCTGAGGACAGAGAGCATCATGGGAGAAGAGCAGCAGCAGAGTCACTTTCTCAACTCATTTTGTTCTTCTTTGCATGTTTGTGCATATGATCAGGGATTTCATAGTTGAACGTGTTCGTTTTTCTTTTATGTGATTCTGTGTTTCTGTTTGTAATAATAATCTTCACTGAAGCTCCTTTACCAAAACCCATGATGAGAAGCGATGATTCACAAATCTAATGTTAGCTTTAGCATTAGCTGTTGTCAGTTATTACTATGTTATTACACTTTTTGTTTTCTTGGAGGACGAGCATCTCATTAATGTTACTCTACCTCCATTCTACTCACAGCAGTGTGAAAAATGTCCCAGCGTTAGCATTAGCATTAGCATTAGCATTAGCATTAGCCTGTGTCCACACAGTGTGTCGGCGCCATACTGCCTGATGTTCTTGATGATGGTCTCCATCACCTCCTCCCAGCCGTACGCCTTCACAGAGTGGATGTTCTCCACGATCTCTGAGGTGAGTGCCAGGCGGCGGTTGATCATCCCCGCTCGCTTCACCCTGCTCCCAGGAAGGCGTCCGCCGCAGAGACATGAGAGTCATCGGCATACAGTACAAACTCCTGCTTTCTGTCAGGGCTGCACGATCACGGTACAGTGATCGTGACAGTGTGACGGGCCGCTATACATTCAGTCATGAAGAAGCAGAACTATCTTAGTGCTGAACCTCAGTGAGGTGGAAGTGGGCTGCACGGGGACCTTCACTGGGTTTGATACCTCTGCTCTGAACACTGTGTTCGTAGAGGCGGGCCTGTGTGTGCGCGTGTCTGTCCTGACCTGTGAGGTCCCATCTTCTGAGAGAGCCAGGCCTGGACGATGCCCAGCAGAGTCAGAGAAGCCAAGGTGCAGAAGCTATTCACCTCGATCAGCTCCCAGAGGAGGCCCGTGCAGAGGATACACTGCAGGGGGGTGATCCACACGAAGTGGGCCAGACCCAGACTCTGGAAACACACATCGCCATGAGGGGTCCATTCACACATGAAAACACATTTGCACATTATCGCGGTGAAGGCTTCATGGAGGCGCTGCAGAGGCTGCAGGCTGCAGATCCCTGCTGCAGGACTGAGAGCAGCTTTCAGACGCGATGCCGTTGTCGTATTGGTGTTGAATACTTTGATATTTTGGAGGAGATGTGTTTCGGTCTGAGGACAGAGCGTGTTTGGCGGTAAAACACTGGATGAGGAGGAGAAATGCAGGCACAACAGCGGCAGAGAGCAGCGTTCAGCTCCGCCTCCACTTCATCCAGCCCCACCCGCCCCCCTCTGATCCGCCACATCTGAGCCGGGTGATAATTACCCCTGAGGCGGGTGGCGGAGTGTTTCCACATTCTACGGTTCGGTGACAGCCTGAGGCGCTCGGCCTGCCGCCACCTCAGCTCCTCCCAGGCACCGTCACACGCCAGGTTGTTTATGTACTAACACCTCCCGTCCTGCGACGGCCCCTTGGTGTGAACGCTCACTTCTCCTCCTGACTGCGTAACCGAGGTTTACTTTAACACGACGGTGAAGACGCTCCGAAGCTCTCTCCAGGTCTGTGACGTGCCGTCAGGTGAGGCAGGAGAGGCGGAGCCTCGGCGGTCCTGAACCTCACCAGGTGCTTCAGTACCTGAATCTTCAAACACACACTATACCAGGTGTTTCAGTATCTGTAGATTTTATTGAGCTGAATTGAACTAAAATTAATCTTACTTAATGTTAGCTTACCTAACTAATCACCCTGATGGAAAGTAAATGAAAATGGTAGGTTTACCTAGTCCTTCAGGTTCAGAAATGTAGTATGGATTTAAAGCAAATACCGATCAGCTAACAGTGGTTACGTTTACGTGTGACTTTCACTTCCTCTTTAATTCTGAATAAAGGTTAAGTCCGCTGAAACACCTGAAATCTGAAAAACCAGCCAGATTACTCTCCTTCAGGAGCAGAATTTTACATAACTTGGTCTTGACTTCATCCCTGTCAGCAAGCATTGAACTCGTACAGAGACAATTTAGCGGGAGCCTCAGGAGAAATGGCTCTAATGAAAAGAGCAACGCGGACATTTTCAAAGCTGTATCAAAGTTAATCATAAAGAAAGAGAGAAAAATCGCCGCTAACATTCTTTTTTTACTTCCAGTAGACCTAAGAACATCACGTCTACCGGTGTCGACGCTCAAACAGCATGAAAGCACATTTAATCCTTCGATTTTCCCATTTAGAAACGCGAAGCTCATGAATGTAGCTGGAGCTATAAATTGGGAATGAAGTGCTCTTCATTGTGGGACTGTGCTGTCTGGACACCGTGGGCCCTTCGGGCCCTCCTGGAGGCCGGGCCTGGCTCGCCGGCCTGTGCTGCCGTCGCTCTCACCTCGTCCAGCTTGTTGAGGTGTGCAGACATGAGGCTGACCAGCTGACCCGTGCTGATCTTATCCAGGACTCGGCTGGACAGCTTCAGCGTCTGAAAGGACAAAGGTCAGGGGTCAGCTCAGAGGAAGGCAGATGGATTTCCCGTCCCGGGGGTCAGTGACACCGTACGCTTCCGGCCCTCGATGTGACGGCGGCGTCACGCTGGACGTCCACGTGAGTGAGGCATTCTGGGAATGTTCGTCACACCAGCAGAACACAGAGGAAACATTGACGCCGTCCTACCAAAAACAAGTCCTCAGGCCTGTTGACACAACAACGATGGAAAAACCATTTTGTACTTTCGGTTCAGACATGTTTTTTCACTGAGACGGTGACTGTTTAACGGATTTCCTGGGCTGCCACTAGTGGGTGCTGTGTTCCTCATAATGGATTTATAGATATAAATAAATAGCAGTGTGTGGTCGTACGTATGGACAGTGAAGCCCAGTTTACTAGAGAGTACAGTGTACAGTGATGTGTGAAGAGTTTAGAACCAGTTATGCACCTCAAAGCAACATGATATGAAGCATCCAGGAGTGAGCATGCAGAGACATTCATATAAACACCACCATGATCCAGGAGTGGCAAGAACGTGGCTGCGACAATGTGTTTCCTGGCATTATCAGAAAAACAGGCTCTATTTCATAAGAAGAGCCTCATCTGCAGCACATTAATGGGCTGGATGAAGCAGACTGCAGGTCTGCAAACACACAGTGTCATCAGCATAAACAGGGACCCAGGTGCTAACATTTCGGCTCTCCTCATTCAAAAGAGACAGTAAAATGGGTTGGTCCTAAAACAGAACCGTGCGGTACGCCATTTGCAGCGTTTAAGAACTTCACTTAAGAACTTCCTAAGAATTTCACTTTGACCATAGTGCTCATGGGCAGTGGCAGCGTCTCAAAGTAGTTGTGATTTCCGTGTCTCTGAGCACGCTGTTGTTATGGTAGCTGAACAGCAGTGAGTCGTTTTCACTCAGTGAACGAGCAGGACTGAAAAAGACAAACAATTCAAGAACACTGACTGACTGGAAGTCAGTGTTTTCACACACTGCGTCTTCGCATCCTATCAGTCGAAACAAGCTCAGTGTGTGTGTGTGTGTGTGTGTGTGTGTGTGTGTGTGTGTGTGTGTGTGTGTGTGTGTGTGTGTGTGCATGAGAATCAGACGTGGCCTTTGAGCAGTTCTGATCTAGAAGCCGTTGGACTGACTCCGCTGATTGTTGATCTACGTGCACGTTGAGCTCTGTGTGTCAAAGCTGTGCACTGTGGGGGTAGATTTCAGGGACGGAACTCTACACACACCGTGAACTCAGACACACACACACAGACACACACACACACACACACACACACACACACACACACATGCACCAACACAGGAGAAGACCTTGAAAGAATCTTTGTTGGTGACCCTGAACAGATTCGATACAGTTTTCAGTTTTCGAAGGTTTTCATAAAGGTTAGAAAACCATCAGCCTGTGAAGTTGTGTGAAGTTGTGTGAACCCGTGACTGAGCAGTGAACACAGGAAGCAGCCTCTCCTCACCTTCTTGTATATGAGGCTGAAGAGCGCGATGCGGATCTGCATGCCCAGGTGATGCAGGCCGAAGATGGCGGGCTGCAGCAGCAGGAAGCGCGCGGTGAAGAGCAGGCACAGGCCCAGGGCCAGGTAGTAGCCCTGGCTGCGCTCGGGGGCGTGGAACGGGTCGAAGGAGGCGATGATCCGGCCCAGCAGCTGCGGCTGCACCGTCTTGGAGGCCTCCTGCAGCCGCAGAGCCCACACACACCACGGCACGTCACACAACTTTAAAAACTTCAGTCTTAAATAAAGCAGGAAGTGTGTTGTCTGGCGGTATGACGACACACGGGACCGCTAACAGGCATTCCTGTCGTCATGGTAACCGTATGCGGCTGAACCACGGCTCCACGGAGGAGGAGGGTGTGTGACACGGCGGTGCGAGATGCCTGTGACGTGTGTGTGTGGCGGCCCGGCCGGCCGCCGGACACACTCTGACAGGGGAGTGTGAGTGTGTGAGGGTTCGATTCCCTCCAGGATGTGTGTGTCTGAGCCCGATGCAGAGTTTCTGTGGTTTCCCGTCAGACTCACCCCGAAGTAGAGCAGCACGCCGAAGAAGGCGAAGGGTGCGAAGAAGCATCGGGCCAGCGCCCGGAGCAGCCGGGGCTTGTTCCGGGCCGACGCCACCTCCCTGTCCCATTCTCTGCAGGGGGGGCAGAGTTACAGCACTGTTAAAGAGCAGCGGCGCAGCCGCTCCGCCTGTTTGCTGCTGCTTTGTGTGAAGTTTACGACAGCGGTGATCTGGGCACACAGACCAGCAGGACCGTCCACTGAGTTCTGCCAGGGTAACCGTCAAACACCCGCAACGCCAAACACTCCAGAATAAAACCTCTGCATCCTTCAGTTTTCTCTCCCTGTTATCATGAAGTGTTTCTACTCTGCTGCTTCCTGCGTCTCGTCCTTGTGCGTTCGGACACAGCAGATCTTCCCGGTCGGTGTTTCATCTGAGGGGTCTGCCGTTGTCTAGCTGCTCTATCTGGACACGTATCCGGTTTGCCAGAGGAAGACATGACAGGGAGGGAGGATCTGAGGAGGCAGATTGAGGACAGTGCTTTGTCGCTCCTGGACTCGGGTGCCAGCCGAGTCTCCCGGCCTGAACCCGGGGAAGTGATGGAGAGGCTGATGGTACACAGCCCCTCTGAATGGAAGGTAAAGTTCACATTCCCAGAAGTCCTCAGTGTTTGCCTGATCGGAATAATAAAAGCTGAATCGCCTGCGGCTGCTCATTCATCACCTGGCGTTCTTTCTAAAGGTTGACTTTTTACCAGCGGCGTACATTAACCGGCCCGCTGGCAGCGTCCCGGCTGGCCCAGAGGCGGAGGAAGAGCCGGAGGAGACGCTGCTCCATCAGGCCTGGGCACTGGGGGGAGCGGGGGAGGGGTGGGAGGCGGACAGCTCACCCTCTACCCTGTGTTTGTTGACACACACACAGGTTTGGTTTGTGTGCAGCGCTGGTAAAATGCCAGCCCGTATTTAATGCAGCCCCGGGCCTAAACAGGACCCGGGGGTGGGGGGCTTTCTGCCGGGGCAGCCGGGATTCAGATGGCGAGGAAGACCGAGGAAGAGGGAGGAGCTGGTTAACGACATTCAGTCGTTAGGTGTTTGATATTTCTATCAGGATTTAAACTACCAGGCTGCCTGAAGCCAGAACGATCAGCGAGTCCCGGAGCTTCTGCGCCGTCACGACGGGTTTCACCGACCTTTCTAACCTCTCAGAGAGGTTGTCAGCCAGGTCAAAAGAAGGAGCCTTGTACACATCAGACAGCTCCAACTTCTTCCTGAAGCCTTTCCTCAGGAGCGGGGACGTCCACCTGCAGGAACAGCACAGGCTCAGCTCCCGGGACACGACCCGCCTCTTCACATCAGCTTATACTGACACTCAAGGAGACATCAATGTATGGTGTTTTTTTTCCTTCTTTAAAGTCAACTGCTAACAATAGAAATTGAATGGAAATTGTATTTTCTCGATATGACCTCAGTATGACCTTGGTGTGACCTCCGTGTGACCTTACAACAGTTTCCTCATGAGGACATGAGAGCAAGTCCCTGATATGTGAGCAAACAGAAGCCCCCACACATTATTAAGTACACACACACACACACACACACACACACACACGCACACACACACGCACACACACACAGGTTCAGCCTCCCTCACATCACTCTCCAGTGAAACGTGGAGTCTCCTCAGCCTGGTTCAGATTCAACAAAGACGATGAGAAGGAGGAAACTCCTCACGGTTCAACATGAGGAGTTCTGTTTTCATCCGTTCTGTTTATATCCAGATCATCGTCGTTCTCACTTTTCCTGCACTCGTTTTACCAGGAGGTGAGCATCTAGTACCGGCGTCTACAGGTCAGCTGCAGATGCACCGTACAGACAGCTGACATCAGCCGTGTTTCCTCTGTTCATCCATGTTCTGTCATTCACTGTATTTAATTAGCAAAGTATCTCCAGACTGGGCTGACAGCTGCCCTTCTGGTGAGAGGACTGAAGTCAGGAGAATAAAAATCAATAGGTGAAAGAGAAGTGTTACTGCGAAGGATGAATCCCAAAACAAAGACGTCAAAATCATGTGTTTGAGCCTTTATCTCAAGTCATATCATAATAATCACACTGCACTGCCAGCTCATATCAGCTGCTCTGAGATCAGTTCTGAGTGGAAACAGTAAAGAGATGCTTCAGCTTCACCCAAAGAACCAAAACTCATCTTTGCTCCAGAGAAGGAGAAGTCATGTTTACTGCAGAGCAGTGGTTCTAGAGCTCGACCTGAACATCCAGGAGGCCTGATGGCCCTGTTCGCTCTGGGCACTCCACCAGTCATTGAATTTCCAATCATTTTCATATAATTTCATAAATTTATGACTTGCCTCCACACACCACCAGACGGCACTCGTGTGCCACTGCTGGTCAGCGGGCCACAGTTTGAGAATCACTGCTGGAGAGAATGGAAACCATTCCTACTGCTGACTGTAACACTGTTTCCTAAACTCACAGCTGCCTCTAAGAAAGGCTGATTTCACACACACACACACACACACACACACACACACACAGTCTCGTATTTCTATCCTTGTGGGGACCTTCCATTGACTCCCATTCATGTCTAGCCCCTAACCCTGACCCTTACCCTAACCCTAACCCACACCACAACACAGCCTAACCCTAAAGAAATGTTTTTGCACTTTTACTTTTTTCAGTAACAACAACATGGTCAAGAAAACACTGTTTCTCCTACTTAGGACCGGAAAAAGGTCCCCACAAGGCACGTCGTTTCACGTTTTGCTATCCTTGTGGGGACATTTGGCCCCAACAAGGATAGAAATACGAGAACACACACACACACACACACACACACACACACACACACACACACACACACACACACACACCATTGAAATTAATTTTGAAGTTGTTTGATTTAATAGTTACTTTGTGGGTGTTCAGGACATTATTGAGTTGTACATTGTTGTTTTTTTAAGAACTGAACTTTAAACAGGTTTACTAAAATACTCTCAACTCTCAATCTAACCTGTCAGAATTGCTGCAATGCTGAAAATGATCATAACTTCCACTGGACATTTGATTTGTGTGTTTTTAAAGTACCAAAAGCCATAAATCTATCATAAAAATTCAGTTGGAAAAGTTCAACACTCTTCTTGCCACATCCCACAAACCACTGTCTTATTCTCTGATACTTTAAACGTAGAAAAAATATTCTTTATGTGGCTGATTGGTTGCATTAAACATCGAGTAAGCGTTGGGAGTTTTCCAAAAACCTGAGCAGGAATGCTGCCTGTTGAAGCTCTTCTCCAACTTAACGCATGGAGCAGACTGCGCAGCTGCAATATCAATATGCGCAGATATTACAGCACAGTTTGAGCTCCTCATGACTGAAACATTGCAGAGGGGAGACTTTACTGCCAGATGTCTTCTGACAGCGCGTTAATCTCAGCTGCAGCGCCACAAATCACAACCTCTGCAAGACTTTTACGCTTCAAAACGAGTCCGCATCAGAAACTTGCACGTTCATTCACAGCTTTCTGAGTGGAAACGGGCCTGAAAACGAGGTCCTACCAGAAAAAGAACTTGGAGAGGAAGTTTGCATCTTCCACCGGAGACTTCTGCATCCTCGGAGCGCCGCCAGTCCGCTTCTCTGCACCTGAGTCTCTGCGTCGCGCTCACATTTGCGCGTCCCCGCAGTAGCGCGGTTCCCCCAGAGAGGGGGGGCGGGGGGTTTGGGGGGGGGCAGCTGGTGGTCGAGTGGGTTTATCCTGCACACCGGGATCGCTCCACAGCACGCGCCGTGCGTCCGGCTGCGGTCCGGGGGTGCGGGGCGGTGCCGTGCCGTGCCGTGCCGTGCCGTGCGCTCTGCCGTGCGCTCCGCTGCGCTCTCTGCCCTCCGTCCCCTGCTGCCGCGGCTCCTGTGCGCCACAGGGAGGACAGGCCGGCCTTTATGGGCTCCGCTCAGACGCGTCATTTCCACGCTGCGTGTTGTGGCAACAAGTTGCCGGAGCTGATGGAGTCCGTGTGTGGCCGCTGCAGCCCGGACGGGGTCCTGCAGGGGCTCAAACGGTCCTCAAGACCCCCAGGACCCCAAAACCACATCCTTTCACCTCCACCAGGCAGATGAGTCTTCAGACAGCTCATACAGTCACCTTTCCTCCCTTCAACTGGAGCTCATGCTCCTTCTGCTGGAATTAAGAATTGCAGATGTTTTTGGTTTTGTGTATTAAGTCAGGAGTGTCAAACATAAGGTCTGTGGTCTAAAAGCAGCACGCAGGAGACTCCAGTCCAATCCGCTGAACCTCAGAGCAAATGGTGAACATTTCAAAGAAAACACTGATTCTTTCAAACACATTTCTGATCAGAAACGGAGACCCGGGCTGAGATATAATAATAATAATAATAATAATAATAATGATAATAATAATAATAATAATAATAATAATAATAATACATTTTATTTATAGGCGCCATTCAAGACACTCAAGGTCACCGTACAAAGACAACAGAATAAAAACAGTTTCAAATACACAGGTTAAAACATAAGAATTTTAAAATTTACAAATACAAGTTCAGCGAGTTAAAACAGAAGGAGGACTGGAGGTCAGAGTGAGTACGCTTGTCTGGACAGGTGGGTTTTGAGAGTGGATTTGAAATTGTGTAGTTAGTTGATATTTCTGATGTTAGGTGGGAGGGAGTTCCAGAGGCGGGGCTAAAGGCTCTGGAGCCCATGGTGGTCGTGCGGGCGGTGGGGATGGTGAGACTGAGAGATGAAGAGGATCTTAAAGACCGGCTGGGGGTGTTTATGTGGAGTACATCAGTGAGGTACGGAGCAGCGAGGTTAAGGAGGGCCTGGAATGTTAGCAGAATGGTCTTATAGATGATACGGTGAGGAATAGAAGAGAGGTAGAGCTGGATGTCGTCCGCGTAGCAATGAAACTGTATGTTATATTTCCGGAATATCTGGCTAAGGGGGAGAAGATAAATGATGGAGAGGAGGGGACCAAGAACAGAGCCTTGGGGAACACCAGAAGAGAGGGGCACGGAATGGGATGTGAATGTTTTTAACTGGATGAACTGAGTGCGGCCACAGAGATGTGATGTAAACCAGTCCAGGGGTGTGCCAGATAGACCAATAGATGCCAGTCTATGGAGGAGGATGGAATGAGAGATGGTGTCAAAAGCTGCACTCAGGTCTAGAAGGATGAGGATGGATAAAAGTCCGGAATCTGCTGCCATCAGGAGGTCGTTGGTTATTTCAAGTAGAGCGGTTTCTGTGCTGCGGTGGGGACGAAAACCAGACTGGAACTGCTCAAAGAGGCTGTTATTGGAGAGGTGAGAGTGGATTTGGGAAACAACTGTTTTCTCCAAAATTTTTGAGAGAAATGGCAGATTTGAAATGGGACGAAGGTTATTGAAGTTATTGGGGTCAGAACCAGGTTTTTTGAGAATTGGGGTTATTGCAGCGGATGTCAGAGGCGATGTAATTCTGATTAGTTCACATATTTCAGCAGACGAGGGAAGGTGGAAATGAGAAAGTGGCTGAGAGAAGGAAACTAAGGGATCAGAGGGGGGTAAACTGGAGGAGGTGTAGGAGGTCAGTTGCTGGTGGATATTATCAATTTCTGCAGTGAAAAAGTTCATGAGTGAATTGCAGTAGCTGCTGGAGTAAAGGTGAGGGGGGAAGGTGTCTGGAGGGTGCAAGGAGTTAGTAATGAGAGAAAACAGAGTCCGGGTGTTCCCATCTCCTGCACTGATGAACCCTGCATAATATTGTGATTTGGCTGCGTTAATGGAGTCCTTATACTGACGAACGTGGTGATGGTACATTTCCTTATGAATAGTTAAACCAGTTTTATTGCAGAGTCGTTCCAGTTGTCGACCTTTGGCTTTGAGGAGGCGGAGTTGGGGTGTAAACCAGGGAGCAGAGTGAGTGAAGAATACAGTCCTAGTTTTTTATGGGGGCAAATGAGTCCAGCGGAGTTTGGAGACTGTTATTGTAATGGGAAACCAGTTCATCAGTAGTAGAGGTGGTGCTGATGGTGGGGAGAGCTTTGATGTCCAAAGTGAGAGAAGTTGGATTAATGTCCTTGATGTTACGAAATGTCATTGTACGTGAAGGTTTGGTTGCGGAGATTATCAGATATAAATTGAATGAGATAAACAGATGGTCGGAGATGGAGAGATATGAAGAGCAGTTAGAGGGGGATACACTGGAGCAACAGACCAGGTCAAGGATATGACCTTTGGAATGGGTGGGGAAATGAATATGTTGTTGAAAGCCAAAACTGTCCAGGCATGATGAAAAGTCCATAGTGAGAGAGTGATTCGTATTGTCCATGTGAATATTAAAATCACCGAGCAGAATGACACTGGGGGAGAGGGTGCAGAGGTGGGTGAGAAGGGAAGAAAATTCATCAATGAAGTCCTTGTTGTGTTTGGGTGGGCAGTAAACTGTGGCTATTAGAGTCGGTGTAGGTCCAATTACCTGAAATATCACTGACTTAGTCAAGAGGTCAGCACCACGCTGTCAGGGTGACTTTCTAGAATCCTGCGCTGTAGCAGCGACAGGAGGACATTCTGGACATTTCACTGTATTTTGTGTCAGAGGGTTTCATTAAAAGTGGTTTTATGTTGAGGTTGTCATCATTTTCTGAAGTAATTGTTTGATTTTGTGGTCTGGGGTTTAATTCCTTCTGAAGATCACAGATTCAGCAGAAAGCTCCACCAGCTGTTTGACTCATTTTATCCCAGTGGATCACATGTAGACCAGGCTGATCTCTGACAAGTCCAGCTGACACTAGGGGGCGCTGCACGTCACATCCTGCAGACATTTAGGCGTCTGGCTTCCATTTCCTGTCAGACACGTGCTCAGGTACAGAATTCACCGCTGACGTACAATATTTGTAAAACACTCCGAAATCTGCGTAAGGAACTGCAGGCTGTTGTCTCTGAGGCTGGGAGGCGATAAAACGCTGCGTCCCCGAGGCGAAGCCAAACATTTGGAGGGAGTTTGTTTGGAAGTGTTTGGTTGGTTTGTCCCTGGAATGAAGCAGGAGGCTGAGGATGGAGGACGAACGCCGAGGGAGCCCATCTATATAAAAACATGATTAATAACTATAAATGACTGGATTCTGATGGAAACAGCTGATTAAACACACAAACGTGGACAGGAGGCGCTGTAAAAAGACTTTTATTTGACTTAACTGTCAGACATACACATCTCCACTGACACACCTTCTACTGGGGAATGGCAAATGGCTGCATGTGGTCCGGTCCAGACCAGACCAGGAGGGTTCAGAGTCCGTCACTCCATCACATCCTGGATTTAAATGATAAGAGTGAAAATGAGACATTTTCCATCAGAACTGTTCAGTCAAAGCGTTTTCCTCATGAACGGTCCAGTCGGCTGACGGAGACCTCCTCTAAAGCGAGGCTTGTGACCGTCGGCGTGTCGTCTGATAAGCGGCGTTCGGACGGGCGACATGAAGCAAACACATTCAGCTGTAGGTTCAACACCGCCGCCGTGTCCGATCGGCCAGAATCCAAGTGTGTCCGGAATGCGAGAGAGTTCGAATTCACTGATCGGACACTTCTGTCTCACTGTCTGGGTCCGTCCACCGTCTGAGACACACACACACTGATACAGGTGTGTGACCGGACTGAGCCGCAGGACTCTGGTAGAGTTATTGTCACGGCTCTCAGTTCCTCCAGCGGCACACACACTTCACAGATGAGTCTTTATCAGTCTGAGGTTTCGGGCCGGTGTCAGCGAAGGGAGGATCAAACGGTGGAGACATTCCTGACAGGAACAGCGAGGAAGGCTGATCTGAGCGTTCCAGCCGCTCCTCGCCTCCACTCGGCAGCTCACAGCGCGCTAACGCCAGGAGGAAACATGCATTTACATTGTGACGTTTGGAGAACGGTGCAGTCGCCATGTCGGGCCACTAGGGGGAGCTGCTGCTGGTTTTTGTGATGAAACCACATGGAGAACAGAAAAGAACAGGAAAAAAGCAGATTTGTGTTGGTGCTGGTTTTTAACGTGTGTTCTCACAGATTCAGCCCATCAGTCCCCGTTTACACCACGACGCCTTCCAGAGAAAACAGGGAACGTTTGATGGGAACAGCAGAAAATGCAGATTTTTTAATCCGCACTGCAACATTTCTGACCATAAGGGCCATTTTCAGGATTCCCAAACAACTGAAATGAGTTTAGAGTCCGAAAACAAGCTGCTTATGTGAAATGAGGAATTGAAAAAAAAAAAAAAACTTTACGTGCAGAAACTAAGGGTCATTCATGAAGCGTCATGGCTTCAGTTTAGATATATTTTATTACATTTTCAGCCTTTTGAGGAAACTGAAATTGTATCCTCTGTTTTCATTGTTTTCCACTTTATCCATCCAGCTGTTTGCAGCCTCTGTTGTCAGAGCAGTTTGAGCTCCTCAAGACATTTAAACATAACATTTCCCAACTTCTGTTCTTCATTTTAGTGATTTTCTGAAAAATCATTTTTCTTTTTTTTTCCTTTTCCTTATTTACACTTTTCTTTTTTTTTATTTTTCCTTTTCTTTCTTTTTTGTTTTTTTTGTTTTGTTTTTTTTCTTTCTTTTTGTTTTATTTTTTATATTCCACATTTGCCTTTTTTCTTTTCCTGGAAAAAGTCTTATTGGCAAATTCAATTATTTTAGTACAATGTTCATCCCCTGCATTTGTTTTTTGCAGTTTTTTTTTTAATCAAATCTATCTATTGTGTATGTTTGAGCTGTTTCACTGTATTTGTAAATTTTTTGCCTGGAGATGAGACCAGTTTAAATGAATAAACAGCCCATAATGCTTCTTGATGATATGTGATAGCCTGAAGTGAGGCGCCACAGCGGGTCAGAGAGCCACACACTTTAAAGGGTTTGTTTTCATGAAGAAAAATAAACCACAGCACCTGCTAGTGGCCCAGCATGAAAACTGCACAGGGTTCACAGTGTCTGCTGTTTTGGTGTGAACGGACTTTGTTTTCAAAACGTTGTGGCGTAAACGTGAAACTTGTCTGGAAGGAAAAGGCAGAAATGATGCGTTTGCTCTTGAACCGTCATGGTAACGGGTCCTCGGGGTGTTTTCTGCTCCAGAGAAGAGACGGTCATCGGTTTGACGCCCGGGAGGACAGCTGAAGGTGTGTGTTCATGAACCCAGAGGACTGCAGAGCTTTTCTCTCTGCTTCTCCTGACCGGTCTGACTCCTGCTGAGCAGGAGACAGCGCCCTCTCCTGGACGCTGGAGGAACTGCTCACATTTCTGTTCTCAGATGTGTGCTTGTGAGAAGGGAAAGAAACTATGGTGTCAGTTACAGTTACACCTTGTAACTCCGTTTGACTACTTACTTGTATCTACCTGCACGTGTCCATGCTCCCCTGGTTGGATGTTTTTGTGTCTTTATTTATTCTTCGTCCACATACAGAACTTTAGAAAATGGCTCCAATCAAAATATTGCTAATTCAACATATTTAATACTTGAATAAAAATGAAGAGTAGGCATTCAAATACTTCAGTTTATTTATTTACCAGTGAAGCTTGAAGAACCTGATGCTTCATTTTGTGCTTTTACATTTAAAAAAAAATGTTTTAATGTGTTGCTGTTTCACATGTCTGCTTGTGTATATCTAGTGGTGTAGTTGAATTTATCTACATGTTCACGTGTATATAGTTGTGAATGTCTACAAGTCTAGTTGTGTCTAGTTGTGTATGTCTACATGTCTAGTTGTGTGACTGTACCTGTCTAGTTGTGTGAGTCTACAGGTCTATGTGTGTGTGTCTCCGTTAGCCGGGAGCTAGCTGCTGCGGCTGTCGCTGCTTTGCTAGCCGGGTGTCTCGGTGTCTCTCGGGGAAAGATGGAGTACTTCCACGCCATCCCGGCCGGACAGGAGAGCGACAGCGGCGACGACTTCGACATGGGCGACCAGCTGCATGAAAACAGTGCTGAATTAATCCAGGTGAATTAATAAAATCTATGTTTAAATCTCGGAGACTTAGCGCGGGTTAGCCACCTGAGCTAACTCTCCGCAGCCATGTGGCTCAGCGGGGGTAAATGGACGGGAGTTTTGAAAATAGTTCAAAATAAGCAGCTAATAAGTCAAACAGTAGCCTCCTTTAATGAAAGTAATCGCTCTGTAATTTATGTTCTCCTCATGTTTTCTTAATTTTAATTAATGGTATTTCTTTCTTACTCCCTCATTAAAAAAAGGGGCTAAAAAGCCTAAAATTACTATCTGGATTTTTTTTTCAGAAAGATATATGAAATAAATCCATTTTTTTCTCAGTAGAATTAATTTACAGATACCTTTCTGGTTGAAAGTCAATAACAATCTGCTGCAAAGACGCTTTTATTAACCACCCCACTGACTGCACAAAATTAAAGTGAATTCTTCAGAATAAATGGAAAAGTGACTTGTAACAAAACAGAATTTATAAAATAAGATCCTTTCCTCTCGAAACTGTTTTTGGGTGATTTGTGTGACCAGCCAGTATGTACCTTAAAGCTCAGTAATTTGCACAGTGCAATCAGTAGATCAAACATCACTGAAACACAACACACTATTTTTGAGCTAGGGGCGGGGCGTGAGAGCAGGAAGGGGCGGGGCCATTACTGCAACAGGCTCAAATTGAGAGGCTGCAGGCAGGTGAGAAATGGGGAAATAAAGCTATAAAAACTCAACATGAAAAACTGTTTTGACCTTGTATTTTTTTCAATGTTGAATTTTTTTTTAAAAAGTTATTTGATAATAAATTTGATATACTGCCCAGCCCTATATCATACATTCTAAAACTGTCCCACATCCTGAAACTATCATAACTTATACAAAAAATCAAATATTACAAAACTGTTGCACATTTCCAGGACATTTGCAGTCCAGCTGCAAATCTAATAAAAAGTATGTTTAAGTTGTATTGTGTGTGTGTGTGTGTGTGTGTGTGTGTGTGTGTGTGTGTGTGTGTCCAGGCTGAAGACACAGAAGACACACTCCGGATGAAAGCAGCCTTGATGAGAGGAGACACTAAAACTGTGGCTCAGCTGTTGGACAAAGGCAATGACTGTTCTTATTGTCTGTCTCAGATCATGTAGATTTAACCTCCCTCTGATCTTCACACTCCTCTTCCTCATCATTTCATCGTTGCAAATAAACAGGAGACGGTATTTGACAGCGGTGTTAGTTCCAGGTTTCTGTTTTATGAAAAAGTCTGTTATACACCCTGCCTCTGGCTAAACTGTGACATAAGTCTCGGTTTCATTTGGTCTGATTTACTGTCCTGCCATGTTTCCGTCTGAGTTCCTCTGGTTTCGTCTCACCCCGTGTTTCCCTCAGAGCCTGACGCTGACTCTGGTTTCTAACTGCTTTGACTTGTGTCTTCGGCTGGTTGCCGCTGAGCTGCTGATCTCTTGGTCTGTGGCTTCTGGCTTCTGGGTGGACAGGTATGGACGTGGAGACCGGGCTGGCGTGTGGCTGGACTCCTCTCATGTACTCCGTCAGCGCAGTTCACTGTGAAATGACCAAGCTGCTGCTGGATCGAGGAGCGAGCGCCAACAGCAGCAAAGGTCAGTCTGGTTTAGATGGTGTAGCTTTCTTTAATGCCCCAGTCTGGACTGTCTTTAGTGACTCCCTGCAGGAAGATCTGTTTAAGAGTTTCTCTAGAAAAACATTTAGGTAATCCACCTCTTTAGCAAAGCATCATGTGAAACATTTGAGGCTGGGCAGACTGGTTCAGGCTACATTCACTAGTGCTGCTTCTGCTGACCGCCACTCGGTTAAAACAACACAAACACAGCAATGCATTCTCCCCCCAGGCTTGAATATCAAACAGCTGACGTTCTCAGCGGCTCCTCGGTGCCGTGGTGTCCAGCTGCCGTCCCCCCACAGCACCTTTTTTCAATTTCCCCACCTGCTGCAGCCAAAAAGAGGGGGACCAATCAGACGAGAGCTGCACCGGGCTTCATCTGTCATTACTTTATGCTGATGACGCCAAACATGAACTCTTAGAGAAACACAGCGCCCATCCTGTCCGCTGTTTTCAGCTCAGGCATTCTGCACACTCATCCCAAAACAAGACAAACAGGAGGCACGTGTAGCGGGGAGGTCAGTCCAGGTGAGCCCAGCCTCCATGTCAGCTGGGCCGCCTGCGGGGATCCGGGTGCTGGACGCGCCCGTTACCTCCACTCTGATTTCCTGAGGGCTGAATAATGTGCTACAGTGACTTTAATTCATAAGATTTAGCAGTATCCTGGTTAATAAGCGACGTGACGGTTTAGACATTTATTCATTTCGTTTGTTCATTTCCAATTTCCTGCTCAGCTGTCATACACCCTCTAACCACCAGTGGGCGCTACACAGCAGCACTGCAGTGACCTTTGGGCCATGGCAGGGAATAGAACCTGTAGTCTACACGGAGACAGAGTCGGCGTGTTTTCAACATCACTATCCTGTAAACGGTCCTCTGAGAACCCTCATGTGGCCGCTGAAGGGCCCGCGGACCAGAGTTTGGACCTCGAGGGCTCCCAGACCCCGGCTCAGACCTGGGTCTGGGAGTGATTTCTCACGGTGCTGACACGGAGGCTCACGGCGGGTCCGGGAAACGTTTACACGGCGGGGTGGTGACGCGTGGTCACGTCCCGGTGGCGTCCGTCCAGCCGGCGAATCCCAGCCGGAGGAATGCACCGGAGCCTGATAACGCCGAGCCCCCCCCCAGCCGACTCTCAGACCTGCAGCTTTATTTACTCCAGTCCTCTGCAGATGCAAAGCAGGCGGTGTGGTTTACAACACACACAGTATAAACACACACACAGCCAGACATGCTCAGCCGCAAAGACACAGAAACCCACATACAGATGTAGAGGCCGAGGTATTTCTACACACACACTCGGAGGGGACCCCGGTCTGGGTCACTGCTGGAACGAAAGAGGAGTCCGTGGCGGGCCCAGGTCCCAGACTGAGGCCCCATACAGCAGATCAGCAGATCGCTGGGCTGAAGCTGCAGTTAAATCAAGTCTGACACACTTCCTGATGCCAGATAAACGGCTCCGGGTCTCCAGGCTGTCGTCCCCTCACCTGCCGTCCTTCCTCTCACCAGTTCGACTCGGCTCCGTTCTAATGAGTCCTGCTGGTTCAGACCCGTCAGGATCTCTGTGTTGGTCTGAAAAAGGTCCTCAAACAGGAAATGAGTTGTTAGATCAATGTTTCATTCTTATTTTCCATCAGCTGCACCGTGTGTCCGTCCACAGCTTTCTTCAGAAAGTTTAATTGCTCGGCTGGAAGTGGTTGGAGATGCTGATTAGAGCTTGTCGCCCGCAGAGGACCGGACGGCGCTCATGATGTGCTGCACGGCGTCTGCCACAGAGGACAGCATCGCCTCCTGCATGGAGCTCCTGCTGACCCGAAACGCCGATCCCAACGTGGTGGACAGGTGAGGGGCGGGGCTTCGCTCGCGGCCCGTGCCGTCACACACTCTGTGATGTGGGCGCAGGAGAAGCAGGAGGCCGGGGCGCCGCTCCCTTTGATGGCGGCGCTCAGCCTCCATGTGGCGGCATCATGCGGCACCGTGCTCTGTACGATGTGTGTATGTTTGTGTGTTTTCTGTGGAATGTCCTGTTTTGTCATCTGCGCGTACAGCCCAGTATCAGACAGACAAACAAACAGTGCAGCAGCGTGGCCACAGGCTCCTTCACACTCGGGGATGCGGTTCTCCTGGTGTGTGAGTTTACATGCACAGTTTACTTCAGTGTGGACTTTTAATAGCAGGAAACGGGGACGAGATGCAGGAACAAACTTATCAACCTTTTGTTTTTAAACTGAGAAAAAAATGGATTTAGCCCATCGATGTGAGATGAAGGTTTAGACACACTCGAGCTGCTTCACCGCTACTTCACAATTATTTTAAATCATGACGGATAATGGGACTTTATTCTGTTATTTTTAGTTTCCAGCTCAATATTTGGTGCAAATATTTAGCACGGCTCCACTTTTCAAAAAGCAATGCAGATTACACTCGCTAAGGCGGGAAAACTTCTAATCTTAGGAAGCTCCTGGTTAAGAATGAGATTGTTCTAAAGGCTGAGGAGACGACCAGCATTTTAAACAGCTTCACATCTACGGCTTCAACTCCTGCGTTCAGCACCGTTAGCGCGCTAGCATGGCATCCGTTAGCGACTCGCCTGCAGCCAGCAACAAATTAACATTTATTACCACATAAACACTCACAAAATACCGAAAACTGGTACCGGTTCCCCCACAGTGAGCTTCAGGACAGCCTGCCTGGCTGGAGTTTGCATGTTCTCCCTGTGCCTGTGTGGTTTCAGGCTTCAGGCTTCAGGTCTATCAGTCAGATCCATCAGTCAACAAACACTGAAATAAAGTCGATCAGTCATGGTGTTTAACTTTGTGCAGCAGTTTTTAAAGATGCGCAGAGATTCGACTGGGCTGGCATTAGGGCTGCACGATTAACTGACACCTCATCGAAATTGAGGTTTTAACTACTGCGGTAATCGAACCGCACTAGGCTGAGGTTTTTCCGAGGCTTTTGAGTGACAGACTTATCCGCCAATCAAAACGTTAGAGTCTCGCGTTCCGGGCCACCGGCCAATCAGAAATGACAACAGGAAGCAAGTATGTCTGCACTGCACTGCTGCAGCTAACTAGCGTCAGGTTGCTAATAACAAACCCTGCGTGTGTGCTTTGCGGTGTCGTGAGGAGCAAAAAGTTTTCAGTGTGACTCATTCACAGTGTGAAAATGGCTGAGATGGCAGCAGAAGAGGGTGCAGAGCAGCTGGTATTAAAAAAGAACTGTAATTCAGTTGTTTGGACTTACTTTGGGTTTGAAAAAAAGCGACGTGGAGCCAAATGTAGATTGTGTCGCCGTGCAGCAGCCAGATCCAGAGGAAACACGTCTAATATGTACCAACACCTGAAGACTCACCGCTACACATTACAGAAACGTCGAAACAAGTTGCAGGTTATTCTCTCTCTCACCTGATCACCCGACAGCTCAGCCTTCATCCAGCATGTGGACGCGCTCATCTCTCTCCAAGAAAACATGAAGCGCAGCCCAAGAATGTGAGGGAGGATGACCCAGAGTAGGATTACTAAACTGAGTGCGATCTAAGAATATTACAGCAATAAGGATTATTTTTTTTACCCTTCATCTTTAGAGGCTGGCGATTTCTTTCTTTTCTTTTTTTTTTTTTTTTTTTTTTTTTTTGCGAGTTGAAGTTGGCTTCACAGTGGTGCCTATTTGCGGTTCTGGTTTTTAATTTTCATTTATTTCACGTTGAAAACTGTTGTCTAAGTAATTTTCTGTGAACCATGCAAGCAAGATCAGTATTGAATTACAATTTGGACAGCATTGGGTTTTGATTAGTTTATTTCATTAAAACAACGCACTCTTTTTTTTATTTTCAAACGTGATGCAGACACGTGGTGGCGTCTCGGCTGCAGCTGCCTGAAGCTTTGTCAATTTAGTTGACATTAGGTTATTTTATGTGTCAACTTGAGCAAGACCATGTAAAAGTAACAAGAATTTTTTTTCAACCATAAATTTTGGCTGTTTTCTGCATTTGAAAGAATAAAATGTGAAAATCGCAAATCGAATCGCAATCGCATTATTGGTCGGAAAAATCGCAATTAGGTTTTTTGTCAAAATCGTGCAGCCCTAGCTGGCATTCAGGTGGTTTATGGAGGTAATCCTCCAGGGTTGGGTTTAAATGGGGATGTTTTGTTAGATTCCTCACTGAAATCGAGCTCTCCGCCTCAGGCTGCGAGCTGCTGACTGCTCGCCACTGTTAGCTTAGCGTTGGGCTGCTGCTGACTGGTTTGTGTAAATATGACAGTTCAGACTCCGTTAACTTTGGAGAAGTCTTCATTCCTCACCGACTGAGCCGCCGGGTCGTTTTTCCTCTAAGAAACGATTTGATGTGCAGCGGTCCGCCGTCTGTGACGTTTTGACACGAAGAGCTCCGTCTGGTCTGGACTCACCTGGACTGACCTGCAGACTCCATTCGTTCCACTGCTTCAGCTGCGGTGCCGCTGCCAGAGTCCAGGCTGGTTTCCTGTTTCAGACCACATCTGAGCCCCGCAGGAAATGATCACTTCACTGGACAAAACCCTTCAAATCACACACGAACAGGTACTTTCTAGAAAAATAACTCCGAGCTCGCTCCAGAAGACGTTTCGGGGAATTTCCTCATGGAAGTAACCAGTCGTTAAAATGTATTGTTAAGTGAAACACCAGAGACCTGAGCAGACCGTGATGCTCTGAGCTCTGCTCTCTTAAAATCGGATAAAAAACAACAATGAAAGTTTTGTGTTTTTGTTTGAACATCATTATTTAATCAGGGCTTCAGTTTGACAAAAATCCCCTTATGACCCCTGCTGAGTGAATGAATAACACCATGTCTTCCTCATGCGTTAATAACACAGCAAGTGTTTCCTGTGGTAACTAAGGTGCTTGGCTTCTGACTCACAAGCCACAGACCCCCCCCCCCCCCCACCCCCCACCCCACCCAGGAAGATCCGGTAAATATCAGTCGGTGCAGTTGAGAATCCAAAGTGTGGCTCAGTGAAGAACTTGAACAATGTCATCTCATATAAAACTAAGAGGACGTTCCTGAAGCTTGTTTCCTGTTCCTGCATTTCTCACATATCAAAGTGTGGATTCACCCCCCACCCCACCCCCTCCTGGCTCTATTTACCATTTCTCCAAATCCTCTGCCACACTTGTTACTGCCAGCACGCCATTCCATGCCCCCCCCCCCCACCCCCCCGCCCCCCCACCCTAACAGACCACAGCATGAGGAAATCGATCGGTTCCTTTCCAGACAAAATATTTGAAGCGGGATAACAAGGCCCCACACACACACACACACACACACACACACACACACACACACACACACACACACACACACACACACACACACACACACACACACAGGAAGAGAACAACACAAGATTCACATGGATGCATAGTCGAAAAAAACGAAACCTTCCCCTCCTTTTCCTCATCATCTCTTACGTCTGAATATCAAAGCCATGATGAGCAGCAGCTGCCGACCCCTCTGTCTGGACGTAAACTGTGTGTGTGTGTGTGTGTGTGTGTGTGTGTGTGTGTGTGTGTGTGTGTGTGTGTGTGTGTGTGTGTGTGTGTGTGTGTGTGTCGCAGCAGCTCCCTGTGGGGCCCGCCGCCTGCACGTGCCACCAAGTGTGTAGCAGCTCAAGCTTCCACAGTCAGTCATGCTGCTTTATGTGCATATCGAATATGTTGAAATCTGACTGGATCGTTTAGGTTGAGCCTGTTGAGCCGTACGAACACAGGAAAAGCCATCGTTTGGTCTGAGACGAAGTTCTGCTGATGCAGACGGATCCGGTGAGTTTGTCGTGAAGTCGTTCTCTCTGAGGTTGAGCAGCTCTGAGAAGTGCTGAGCTCTGGAAGATAAAGGACGTGCAGAGAGAGTGACTGAAACGTATTGTTCCGACGTCCTGATAAGAGGAGTAATGTTTACTCCATCGTCTGCGTGTGGGTTAGCTGACGGTGAAGGACACACACACACGAAACAGTGTGCAAGTGGCCTCGGTTAATCCAGCCTTGGGAAAATCCCGCAGCGCACCTCATGAAAGCAGAACTGTGACGCCGGGACGGGTTTGGCCTCAGAGAGAAGTGACTGATTGATGTGCGGGAGGATAAATCTGTTGAGTCGTAGATGTCGGAGCCTCGGCTGCGTCTGTTTGAGTTCAGATCGAACATTAACCGCTGGTTTCTTGGAGATTGTTAAAGGCAGATGAATCACCCGTGCTGGCTCTTCAGATTCACGCCTGTTTGGCAAATATCTCCTCGCCTTTCTTCATGATTTGTTGGTGTAATTGTCAACACTCAGGTATTTATGGCGACGACAGCAGGACTCTTCACCGCAAAGACTCTGTGGTCAACGCCGTTTATGATGACGGTCAAACCTTTAGCTATGAGAACCGGAGGAACCAGGCAGCAGGTTCCACTGCAGGGGAGTGGCTCCAAAGCTCATATGAAGAAATACACTGTAGAGTCACTATAGAGGAGCTGTAGAGCCGCTATAGAGGAGCTGTAGAGCCGCTATAGAGGAGCTGTACACTCAAAAAAATGATTCATTGGATGAACACAATTAAAATGTGTGCAGGATTTCCATCCAAAAAATATAAGTAGCCCCAACTCAATTCAAATGCATCTACTCAGAACAATATATTTGAGATTGTCCAACTTGTTTTATTCCTTTAGATCCAACCAAAACTGAATTCTTCTGTGTGAACCAATATAATTTAGTTCGTTCAACTCATTTTTTGTCAAATATGTCAAATACAATGGCTGCCCGCCACTAAGTTGTTATAACAATTAGTTTTATTTAACTAATTATACTTATTTGGAAATCCATTGCTCACATCACTCATGTGGGCTGATGCTGCACAGAATGCCTCAGGCCCTTTCTACTTTTCTATAGATATAGGAACAGCAGCAGTACCTGATTAAATGCACAACACTTCTCATTCCAAGTTTGACATGAAAAGTAACTGAACTATTTAGTTTAACTGAAGAGAAAGAACACAACAAAACACAACTACCAATAACAGTATTAACATCAGAACATCGAAATAAACCACAAAAACAATGTTTAAATCTTGAATAGTTCATCCCAAACTCCCACGATGCATTGCAGCACTACCATCACTACAAAACTACTGTTCAAACACATTTATTTTGAGTTGAAGAGTAGTACTGGGGGCCCAATGAATTACAATTAGGTCACATTTATGAAACATATTTAGGTTTTGTTGGATATAATATGCTTTAATTAGAAAAACGAAATTTTAATGTGTCAACTCTAAGAGGGGCTTCAGTCAGTTTTTTGAGTGTAGAGCCTCTATAGAGCAGCTGTAGAGCCACTATAGAGAATACAGAAAACACAACAGAAAATACAGAAAATACAAAAAGATTTCCAACATACCTGAAAATTTGTTTCATTCAGATAAAGCACATGCAATCATATTATTAAAGATTTTTTTTTTTAATCTCTGTTATTATTAACTCCAAAAAGTGCTTTCAGAAACTTTGTGCTTTGTGCTCTGCATGCTGATGTTTCGAATTAACTGGTGCCTGTGTTAACTTGTGACCAATAGATGACTGACACTTGTAGTCATTCTAGCGAATGTCATTTGTCTACAGTTACAGTGAATGTGTAAGTTTGAAGTTTTTTGCGAGTCTTACTTTAACAACTGCTGTTATCAGCATGTGTTTACACAGAATTCCGCCATCACTCGTTAACACGGGAACCAGCTAATCCATAACACCGGCCGGACGATCGCTCGTGTTCTGCTACGGAGCTCTTCGTACAAGTCGCTGTTGCGCGATTTGCTCCCATCCCTCCTCTTCAGTGTTTGTTCTCTCGGGGTTTTTATCAAAAAAAGTGTTTTTCAACCATCGTAGTGTTCTTCTTCTTGTTTTTGACTGTCCTGCTTCCCGTTTACTGCGCACGTCATCACGTCACTACGTACGAGGGAACGCATGCGCGGGAAAAATAATCCCCCGTTTGTGCTCCGCTGTCAGGTGGCGTTTATATGAGACACGGAGCGGATTATCGATCGGCTCCGAAATACGATCCGCTCCGAGTGAAGTGGATCCACTCTGGCGTTTACCATGACACATTTACAATCCGCTTCCCCTATCAGCCATTATATGGGGCGCATGTAAACGTGCCTAGTGTTAATGCCAGGCGTGCCAAGGGTTGCCGACCCCTGATATAGAGGAGATGTAGAGTCGCTATAGAGGGACCATAAGTTCTCTGAAGAGGGGCCAGAGGGGATGTAGAGCTACGTGTAGCTGCAGATCTGCATGTAACAGATATATATGGAGTTGTGGGTTTAAATCCTTCTGCCCCAGAATTAGGCCTGGGCGATTATATGATCGTGATTGGTGATCGCGATTAATTTCCAGTCGATCACGGTGATCAGCTGAGAGCACATTTACTCCATCAGACATGGCAGAAATGTGCGTAACACAGCCAATCACAATCGACTTTTTCCTGCTCAACTCCCGCCTGTAAGTTGTCTGAGAAGTAAACAGAGATGAACGTGGAGCTGAGGGCAGCGAAGCAGAGGAAGTCAGTAATGCCTCGGCATTATCCTCTGAAGATGAGGCTGCTGGTGACAGGAAAGGCTGCTCCACCCGCACCGCTGCTAGCATACCGCTGCTAGCACACCGATCCGCAAGGAATCTGGTCTTTTGAGTCCAGGAACTACTTGTGATACAGTTTAACTAACGATCGTTCAGTTCTTCTCTTTTACTGAAAATGACGGGGCATCGCATCATTGAACATATCACCACGTCTTGCCGCTAACACTCTTCTTCTAACAACATGCAGAGAGAGCCTGCAGCGCTGCAGCGCCCCTCTTCTTCTGTGGTGTCTGTGTATAATAAGGTTGAACATGCAAACAGCACACCTAGTGGCATGAAGTGCAAATGCAGTCATGGCGTCGCCTGTGGCTGTGGTCTGAATGAGGATCTCCCTGGAGTTATTCCAAATGTTTCAGAAACCAGAATATTTATCTTAACACGAATATTGAGTGCACGTCGAATATTGACTCCATGTCGTCTTTTCAGGCCACTGCACCATACGAGCAACATTTTAAGAGGAGAAAAACGATTACTTTTGTCTATTTTTTTTTATATTATTGTAGTTATGTACTGTTACATTTTAAGTCTAATCTGTCCAATCTAGATTATTTAAATTTTGTACATTTGATGTAAGCATTAATGATGGCAGCAGCATATTTAGCATCAGAACTTGAAAATAATGTTTGTTCTAAAGCACCTTCATTATCCCCAGGCGGTTTCTTTAGTTTTTTAATCTTTTATAGCAACAAAAATCCTCAGGGCTGTAAACTGTCACACTCTAACAATCATTCAGTTCTTCTCTTTTACTGAAAAAACAATGCATCGCAAGATTTTATTATCTTGGTGCTAGATTTTTTTTCCATTTACTGCACTGTTCAGTGAGATTGTTGTTATATTTTTCTATGTTTATATTATTTAATTTGCATTGCTATTTACTTGGTTTGTTAATAAAATGTTAAATAATTCTATAGTTCTAGTTTTCAGTGCAGATGCTTTAAAACTGGTTTAAAAACAATATAACATATCGTGATTTTAATCGAGATTGAATGATATGAAGAAAAAAATCGTGATCATTTTTTTTGCCATATCGCCCAGCCCTACCCAGAATGTTTTTATAAGTTTGTTAAAAGCTGATCTATACATGCAGATCATCTGAAAGGAAGCAACCTAAAGACCATCATCATATTGACGTTAATTCACACGTTGCCCATTATTGATTTATTTCTAAAGTATTTTCACTTTTGTGATAATTCTGTGGTGTATTTTAAGATGTCTTTCATCTTTCTGTGGTATCTTCTAAGTATTGATTGGAGCTGGCCTCTCCTCTGTATTTTCATCTGAGTTAACCAGTTTGTCCTCTGAAGCAGTTGTCGGTCTGATTCCCAGACGGTGTTTTATTTACATGTGAACTGTGTGAATGCCTCTTCATGATTCATGTTTAACAAGCACACAGCGTTCTTGTCAGAGTGAGGAGTGTAGTGATGAATTGTTTGGAACTGTCCCCGTTATCTCAGCCGATGAGTCGGAGCTGATAAGGTTTCTCATGTACTTATTTACATTCAGGCTTTAATCAGGTGGAAGCAAACACGGCAGTGCCAGAGGAGAGGCTGCAGCCAGAGGTTAAAGTCATGAGAGCAAACATTCTGAAATCATCCCCAAAAAAAGAAAACACCTGGGAAATTCAAATGTGCTCCAGTGCAGCCGTCCACCTTCTCAGCAGGGCGGATGATCCACTGCAGCTCCACTGCCCCCTGCTGCCCCCTGCTGCCCCCTGCTGCCCCCTGCTGGCTCCTACTGCCCCCTGCTGCCTTCTGCTGGCTCCTGCTGGCTCCACTGCCCCCTGCTGCCCCCTGCTGGCCCCTGCTGCCCCATGCTGGCTCCTGCTGCCCCCTGCTGCCTTCTGCTGGCTCCTACTGCCCCCTGCTGGCTCCTACTGCCCCCTGCTGCCCCCTGCTGCCCTCTGCTGGCTCCTACTGCCCCCTGCTGCCCTCTCTTGTTGCCCCCTGTTGCCCCCTGCTGGCTCATTGGTCTCATTTCTGTCAAAAAGCTTTGCTTCTCTTTACCTTCTGTTCTTTTCTTTGTTTTTTTCCAGGTGTTTCTTCTTCGTGTTCATTCATACATTAATTCATTCTGTTTTCACTCAGTCAGTTTTCGTACTTTCACTGTTTTTATTTTAATTTCCCTTTGATCCTTTGTGTTTTGTTGTGTGCTTTTTTTTCCATCTGTTTATTTGTGTTTATTTATTTATTAGTTTGTATAATGTTAAATATTTTCTATTTCTAGTGTTGTATTTAATGTTTCACAAAATTGTTGCTGTTTTACTTTCACCTTGTTTTACCAGACCCATATCTAATATTTTTTTCTTTATTCACTTTTTCCTTCTATTTTTGTCTCTAATTGTTTTATTTAAGTTTTTCGACTGGATGACTTTCTCTTCTTTTCTATGGTTTTGTTTTTTTGTTGATGGTTTTCTGCCTGATTTAAGCTCAGTTTATTTAACTTTTTAATTCTTTCTGCGGCTTGTTTACCTTATTCTTTGTTCGTAAAGAAAAGATATTTCAGGAGAACGTGTCTGAAGGAAAGGAAGACGACGTGTTCCTGGCTCCGTCTCTTCTGGTCATTTCTTTATGTTGTCCTCAGAGACGTCCCTCCGTCAGGCTGAGCGTCCTCTGTCCTCCTGCAGGTCCGGGACGAGCTGCCTGATGATGGCGGCCAGGAACGGCCACAGCTCCGTGGTCAACCTGCTGGTGTCCCGCGGCGCCGACATCGACCTGAGTAACGGCGAAGGATACACGGTGAGCCTCGGTCGCCATGGTAACGCTCCTCCCGGGCGGAGCCGGGGTCTGTCGGGACTGTGAACGGTGCGTCGGTGCGTCCAGGCTCTGTCCGTCGCCGTGCAGTACAACCGGGTGGAGGTGGTGCTGAAGCTGCTGCAGCTGGGAGCCGACCAGACCATCAGGACCCGGGCGGGGAAGAGCGCCGCCCTGCTGGCCGCAGAACTCAGACGCACTCAGGTGACCGCAGCTCGTCCTCCTCTTCCTCCTGTGGGCTAATCTTCAGGATAAAAAGTGTAAAATGAGAGTAAACAGTTGAAAACAGGCAGAATAGCAGGGATTGCTTAAAAAGTCAGAATAGTAAATAAAGTTGGACACTGAGAATCAACCAGTCAATACGGTGTCTGCCTCTTTAACAGTACTTTACATTATGTGTGAAGACGTTGGAAGTGTTTTTTCAAGTGCTATTTGTATTCAGCCTGCTTTTTTTCTTTCAAATTAAGAGCAGGAAACTAATTCCAGAGGGGTTTTTTTTTATGTTTGAAACACGTGAATTGAGGAACGATATAAAACCCAGCTGTGTTTCAGTGGAATCAACTCACTGATGAGTTAAAGCTCTGCAGTCCAGTTTGAGAAAACTTTAAAATGTAAAATATTCCACGCTTAGAAAGAAAGAAAAATGATGAAACAGATAAAAACTAAACAAAAAAATATTGTGAACGTTTAGAAATGCAGAGTAGCTAGAAGCAGCTGAAGAATCTGGAATAACCAAGATGCACAACATGTCAAAAGTGGGAAAACCGATTAAAATGGCCACAGAACTCCAAATGTATTAAAATATGTCTAAATGATAACTGCAAGACTTCATGAATACAACCTCAGTTTTTCTATATAAACTCTCTTTTTCCGTTTCACATAATTGACACGTTTTGCAGTCGTAGATGAAATGTCTGTGGTGGAAAATCATGGAAAGGGAAAGAGTGAGGGGAGTGGGCCGGTCTCTGTCGCTCAGATCTCCAGGATCCTGTCGTCCTCGCTGGGCGCCGGGCCGGACCAGGACTCCAGAGAGGAGCTTCTCTCAAGGTTCCTCAACAGCAGCGCTCCGTCTTCAGCAGTGAGGTGAGGCCAGCAGGTTCTCTCTCCATGACGATGGTGGACTGCGTGGAGTGTATTATGGGATGTCGGGCTCACACACCAGAGGCAGCGTGTCTCACTTCGGCTTTTCCCCCACAGTGCGAACAAACTGAGTGAGGTTGAGCTTCTCCTGCACGGCCTGCAGCTGGGCCACCTGGTCGACGTCCTGAACGTAAGAACCCTCGCCGCTCCGCACGCCGCCTGCTGACGTAGCCGTTACCGACGGCGGTGAGGGGGGAAGCGGGCATGGGATGGGCGGAGCTGCTGCTGCAGTAACGGGTGGCCTGCAGGGCGACCGGCGCACAGCTGCCTCACTGACAGAGCGACGCTGACGTGCTGGGAAAGCGTCTGCAGGGGGGTAGTTTACATATTTGACTCACGGCGCAGTGGGAATCGAACCAGGGGTCAGCTCCGTGTGAGCTGTGCAGATAGCCACATCATGCAGGTGCTGCAGGAGTTTTGATTTGGTCTTTCCTCTCTCTCTGTCTCTCTTACACACACACACACACACACGCAGGAGCATGACGTCACCTGGAGCGACCTGGTGTCCATGAACGAGGACGACCTGCAGAAGGTGAGCAGACGGGAACACCTGCGTTCAGAACTCTTCGGGGAGGAAGTCCAGCTGTCTGTCTCCTCTTCAGTCTGGTCTAGACATGTTGGACGCTGACTGTCCTCCTCGGTCTGGACGTGTTGGACACTGACTGTCTCTCTCAGGTGGGGATCGGGGACCCGTCGGACCAGCAGAAGGTTCTGAGCACCGTGAAGCTGATGACCCTGGATCAGGTGGACCTGGACACCATCAGTCAGCTGGACACTTCCACCCTCGGGTACGAGAGTCTCAGGTCCACCGCGCCTTCAGACGGGCGTCGGATCAGGAGGACTGGCGGTCCGGTCTGAGGTGGACTAGATGGGTCTTGAGAGGAGTCTGCCTGAAAGGCTCGGCGCTGTCGGGGATTCCTGATGAGCTGAACGTTCCAGAAACACGCTGACATGAGTAGCATGAATTCAAACACTTGTCAGCCACACACCTCAGTCCTCCCCCACCCCGGTCTGTCCTCCTCCGCTGGACGTCGTCCATCACCTCTCTGAGCACCCCGCCGTCCGGCCTAATGGTTTAAGCGGAGCTGTAATGATTTGTAAAGTGAGGGCTGACGGGCGGAGGAGAGCCGTCACGCTGCACCCCATCACTCCACCGGCCGTCCACCAGCCCCGTCCCGGGACGCAGCGCCATCCACTGTCCAGTCGTCCCAGTGTTAACGCTCCTGACGAGCCAGTGTTGCAGTCGCGGTGGGAGGAGCCCGGTTCTGCCAGCGTTCAGCCTCTGGCCTCCAGACAGACCAGCAGCAGGGTGAAGGGAGGCGGCTGACAGTGTTTACTGGCCCCTCTGACGGAGTGCCAGGAGGGCCGGGACGGCCGGCCGCTCGGGACGCTCGCCCGGGGAAATGGACCATTAAGATAAGAGCTATCAATATCCCGGACCTGACCAGTGTAAATAACCAATCATTGGAGGTGGAGGTGGGGGGGGCTCCTCCACCTGTTTGGTTTTCACTCATTTCTTCCGTCTTGGTGAAATTCATGGAGAATGTCAACTCAAAGTTTGGTCCGAACTATTAATCTGTCTGCTCTGTCACCGCTAAACGTTTTCACCCGGTTCCCACTCGGCCGGCGGCCGGAGTCTGAAGCATCCTCAGCTTGATATCGATCAAGCTCTGAGGGTTTCTGGCACTCTGATGGCGAAAGGGGATGAAATGTTCGTTGTGACGAAGTTCTGACCGTTTTCCAGGAGCGAGGATCTGCAGAACTTCCTCCTGGGTGTGAGCCAGCAGTGCTGCTCCCTGACGGAGGTGCTGCAGGACACCATCCGCCACTTCCCCCAGCAGGCCTCGCAGGTACCAGCAGCCTGCAGGCCGTCCTGTGTGTCCATCTCATGGTTTTTACTGTCAGACGTCAATTTTGATTAAAAATAGGACGAGTTCATCCTAGAAATGTGTAAATTTGGCCCTGCACTGTGCTCCGATGTGATCCAATATGGCCGCCACCATGCATTAATAGTTTCTCATTTACGTCCTCTCACTTTGAAGTCGCCGCCCTCCAGGTCTGAACTCTCTGCTTCTCTGAGCAGCTGGTCTTCTCTCTGGACCCCAAGAAGGAGGCCCGGGCTCTGTGCCGGCAGCTGATCGTGCAGGCCAGCGACCTGCAGAAGGAGGCCACCTGCCTCCACAACCTGCTGTGCCAGGTGGGACCACCACACACACCGGCGGGGGTCTTCAGCCAACAGGGTCTGAGTCAGAGGGGGACCAGGTCAGAGTCTGCACTGCCAGAAAGACCAGCCGTTAATGTAATTCCTGCAGCACCTTGCAGGTCAGACAGGTTCATCATTCATGCAAACCAAACAGAAAGGTTCTCACACACTGCTGGAGCTCCGCTCCCAGTGCCGAGGATTAAAAGAAACATGAACAAGACTGGCGAGCTCCGACAGGTATGTGCAGGAGGGCTTTCGTGCGTGCACCTGACGCTGTGTGTGTGTGTGTGTGTTCCACGTGGAGAGAGTCTTTCCTGACAGGCGGAGTCCTCACAGCCCATAAGTCAGCGGCGCTGTGACACCGAGCTGTCAGCAGGCAGACGGGGAGGCGGGTGGATGCAGGGTGGAGGGGTGAGGGAGTGAAGCCAGAGAGAGAGAGAGAGAGAGAGAGGGCTGGCCGGGGAATGTTCTCGTAGTCGTGGATGGAGGTGCTGCTGGCATCAAACCGTGGCACTCTGGGAGGAGGGCCGACTGTCGCCCTGTGTCGGTTACATCTGCACAGACTGATGGTCGTGACCAGAGAGCAGCTACTCTGAGAGGGAGTGTGTGTGTGCTGGCTCATGTCTCTGTCCTTTTAAACTTTGCCATACTTATGAGGACCATGCGTCAGTGGGATCACAGTGATAAAACCTCTGCTGCTTCATGTGACGGCCATCTCTCAGTGACACGAGGTCCTGCTGTCCTGTGAAGGTCCCCGGTTCAAATCCTGGTCGGGCTGCTTGCCTTTCTGTGTGTGTGTGTGTTTGACAGCACCCACTAGTGGCCCAACATGAAAACTGCTGGTGTTTCTGTCAGTTTGCATCAGTTTCAAAATGTCGCAAAGGAAAGGAAGACTCCAGAGTGGAACGTTTTCACAAGAAGCCTTGTCTGAACGGGTCCTGAAGCTGACCTCTGACCCTCCGTCTCCCCCGAATGATGCTGAGCGCTGTGAGGAAACCGAACCTTCACACCCCAGTCTGGGTCTGAGCAGCTTCTCAGGAAGTCCCAGTGACTCCGCTGCTGGGAGCCGGTGTGTGTTGGTGTGTGTTGGTGTGTGTCAGTGTCGGGACCAGACACACCGTCACCCAGGAAGTGAGTCTCCCGGTGACCCAGCAGCCACCACGTTTCTCACCGGCTCAACTTTTAACCATGTGAGCTGGTCTGAGCAGCACCAGGAGCTTAATCCGGACGGATTAGATCCTCAGGAAGGCTCTGACCACGCCGCTTCCTGTGTGTGTGTGTGTGTGTGTGTGTGTGTGTGTGTGTGTGTGTGTGTGTGGTGTGTGTGTGTGTGTGTGTGTGTGTGTGTGTGTGTGTGTGTGTGTGTGTGTGTGTGTGTGTGTGTCTGTGTGTCTGTGTGTCTGTGTGTGTGTGTGTGTGTGTGTGTGTCCTCTCAGATGGCTGACTCCACAGATGCTGGTCTCCCTGGTCCTGGTCCTGGTCCGGCCCCCAGAGGCCGCTCCCTGACCCGGGTCGCGGTCACCATGCTGGCCTCGGCCTCCGTCCTCCTGCTCCTCTGCAGAGCCGCCGGGGGAAACGCCGGCTGCTTCCTGAGCAGGAGCCTCCACTGACCCCCTGACCCCCTGACCCCCTGACCCCCTGATCCCGGTCCAGACGAGTCCAGTCCAGAGTTTTTGGCTCCTTTCATGTTCTGAGTCTGGAGAACTTCTCTGTTCTTCCCCAACGGTTCTGTTTTATATTTTAAGTGTTTTCTTCGAGAACTTTTCATGTTCACTTTACTTTACTTGAAACTTCACGAGGCTGCAGTGAATAAAAGTGGTTTTGTGTTTCTTTTGTTTGATCTGAAATTGTTTCATAATTCATGATCCGACACTCTTCACTGCAAGTTCATATTTTTTTTAATGTTAGGTGCAGTAAAAGTAAAATACTTCAGAAATCAAACTATAAGTTAAAAGAAAAGCCTCAGAAGGTAAACGTTAGATTGTCCTCGGTTCCTGGTTTACAGCTGCAGACTTCCAGTCTCTGGTTTCAAATAGATATCAGGACATTTGTTAAAAAAATCTAAGTTTTGATGACGAGTTTTTCTGTCCTGTTTCTGATCGCCGGCTGCAAGACGTCTCATCGATCAACTCCTTTTTTAACAAACCTGCTTTCAGGAAGTTTCTTCAGCCACCGAATAACTTTCAGATAAACTCCTTCATCTTCCTCCAGCTCGCTGAGGATTATTTCAGTGTTCCTGCTCCGGAGTATCTGGAGTACAGAGGGTTGAAGACTTCTGACGGCTGT
This sequence comes from Salarias fasciatus, assembly GCF_902148845.1. Taxonomy (NCBI): domain Eukaryota; kingdom Metazoa; phylum Chordata; class Actinopteri; order Blenniiformes; family Blenniidae; genus Salarias; species Salarias fasciatus. The sequence goes on along the minus strand of NC_043751.1, from coordinate 3,522,168 downwards.
GATTATCAGATATTTTCTTCATCTCTGTGAAACATGTGATGAGAGTTATTAAGGCAGCCGAGGTTAAATTGGATTTCCAGTAAAACCTGCGCTGCTGCACAAACAGTGCTGAGGAGAGCGGCTGAACCCAGAGCTCCTTGTTGTTTTATGCTGCTCTTCCACGGGGATCATGGGACAGAACAAAAAAATCCCATTTTCTCATTAATCTCATGCGCTGAAGGTCTCCGGACCTCCACATCCACCCAGACAGATCAAAGATGGAGGAAATGTCGCCTGACAGTGGTTCATTTTCCCCACGAGGCTTCAAACAGGCTGCGGCGTGTGAAACAGACTCTCCTCCTCCTCCTCCTCCTCCTCCTCCTCCTCCTCCTCCTCTTCCTCCTCTTCCTCCACCTGCTCCGGGATTGCAGTTTAGTGTGTGTGAAGCGTGTGGAGGAAATGTGACGGTCTAATGTGTCATGAAGCCAATGAAAACACATTTCCATCAGATTTCTGATCTACTGGACCCCTCCAGGTCTTGACCATGGCTCACTGATAACAGGGGTCATGACCCGCCGTCCAGGACGGTCCGGGAAAAATGAAGTCACACAGCCGGCCTCAGAGGTCAGAGCTCACCTTGACTCAGGTCGTTGGAAGCTAAAGAAGACCGGTCAGAAGTGTCAACCAGGACAGCTGGAACGGAGCGAGGCCTCAGACTCGGGTAGAAACCGGAGCGTCCTGGTTTGTGGCTGAAACATGAAGCTACAGACACGGTTCAGCTTCAGAGCTCTGAAGCTCCGGATCCCGCCAGCGGCTCCAGGACAGCTGGACTCGGTGGGTTTGGTCTCAAACGTCTGCTGTGGTGGAGAAGTCCAGAGTCCTGGACGGAGCTCCGTCTCCTGATGGGGCCGAGCCGCCTGCAGGAAGCTCTGCAGTTTGTGGACAGCATCCATCCATCACCCAACCATCATTCATTCATCCATCATCCATCCATTATCCACCCATCATTCATCCATTATCCGGCCTTCATTCATTCATCCATCCATCCATCCATTATCCACCTATCATTCATCCACCCATCATTCATTCATCATTCATTCATCCATTATCAAACCATCATTCATTCATTCATCCATCCATTATCCACCCATCACTCATCCATTATCCGGCCTTCATTCATTCATTCATTCATCCATTATCCACCTATCATTCATCCATCCATTATCCACCCATCATTCATTCATCATTCATTCATCCATCCATTATCCACCCATCATTCATTCATCATTCATTCATCCATTATCAAACCTTCATTCATTCATCCATCCATTATCCACCCATCACTCATCCATTATCCGGCCTTCATTCATTCATTCATTCATCCATTATCCACCTATCATTCATCCATCCATTATCCACCCATCATTCATTCATCCATCCATTATCCACCCATCATTCATTCATCCATCCATTATCAAACCATCATTCATCCATCCATCCATTATCCACCCATCATTCATTCATTCATCCATTATCTGGCCTTCTTCATTCATCCATCCATTATCCACCTATCATTCATCCATCCATTATCCACCCATCATTCATTCATCATTCATTCATCCATTATCAAACCATCATTCATTTATTCATCCATCCATTATCCACCCATCACTCATCCATTATCTGGCCTTCATTCATTCATTCATCCATCCATTATCCACCTACCATTCATCCATCCATTATCCACCCATCATTCATTCATCCATCCATTATCCACCCATCATTCATTCATCCATCCATTATCCGGCCTTCATTCATTCAGTCATCCATCCATTATCCACCCATCATTCATTCATTCATTCATCATCCATCCATTATCTACCCATCATTCATTCATTCATCCATCCATCAGCCATCTATTATTCACCCATCATTCATCCATTATTCATCACCCTTCATTCATTTATCCACCCATCATTCACCCATCAACCATCGAACACCCATCCTCCATGCATCATCCACACATTCATTCATTCATCTATCCATCATCCACCTATCAACCGTCATCCGTCCACCCATCATCCATCTATCCATCCATTTATCATTCACTCATCCATCCACCCATCATCCATCCATAATCCACCCATCATTCATTCATTCATCCACCCACCATTCATCCATCATCCTCCAGTCCTTTATCCATCCACCATTCATTTATCTGTCCATCCATCATCCACCTGTCATCCATATTCATTTATTGCCCCCCATCCATCGTTCATCCATCATCCACTCATCATTCATCCACTCATCCATCCATCTTCCATCCATTCATCCACCATTCCTCCATCAGTTTATCCCCCCCCCCCCCCCCCCCCCCCCCCGGCTCTGCAGGTCTGGCCTGGAGCCAGCAGCCCGGGTCCCTGTCAGACCAGCCTGAACAGATCCTCCCAGACGGCTCATTTCTTCCCCTCATTCCAGAGCCGGGACTCTGCCCCCCCTCCACCCCCCTACCCCCCACCCCCTCCGCCCTCCGCCCCCTCCCGGGGAAAGCAACCCGATCGCTCATCATCTCCTGAAAATCACCGCCGGACTGATAAAGCTCTCGGTCCGGACTGCGCCGCTGCTCCCGGATCCGGGACGGTCCTCCAGGGTTCCGTGATGCCCCCGGCTCCTCGGTGTCCGGTGGAAATGCTCCCTCCACTCCCGTGAACCCCCGGAGTCCGGCTAATATGAACTTCCTGCCGAGCGGATCCTGCTTTTATTTCTGTGCGCTGATCTGCGGGCTGGCGGGGGTCGAGGCGTCCTGGTGGTCAGTCCCTCCATCCTCTCTCTTTTATTTAAAAAGCACGTGCAAGAATGTAGAATTGGATTTTTACTGGATGCACGCGGGTTTGATCATTCCGTCTGATTTCTTTACAAATGTGATTTTCCCTCATTCTGAATCTTATTTTTATTGATAATTTGGGAATCTGGTCGCTGCAGAAACTGCAAAAATCTAAAGTCTTACCAAGTTCATGATTTAAAGTAAATTTATAGGGAGACTTTTCTTGATTTAGAATTCTTATATCAAGATCTGTTTTTTAGTAAAATGTACTTGCAGCATGGACAGATGGATCATTCCACCATAATAAGAGTAGTTTTTAGAGCTGATATCTTGCATTTGGATAATCCTCCCTCAGATCAGGGACTGACCATCTGCTTTCAGAACCATACTTTCGCAGCGTGTTGAGGAACGGATGTTTGCACAGATACGTTTCAGGCTTTAGTCACTCGATATCGGCTCATTTCTCTTTATTTGCTGTCTTTCTCTTGAATCTCCAATTAATATTTGCAAAAGCTGCCGCTCTCCAAATTCCACGCCTGCGGTAGTTTTTACCCAGAAACCTCTGCAGACATCCAGGCTGCAGGTCTTCCAGGACGTGGTCTTTAAGAAGTCCGTCTCTGACCCGGCTCTCCCTGCAGGTACATGGGCTCCCTGGGCTCCCGGGTCATGTGCGACAACGTCCCGGGCCTGGTGATCCGGCAGCGCCAGCTGTGCCGCCAGCAGCCCCGGGTGATGCAGGCCATCGGGGCCGGGGTCCAGGACTGGCTGTCTGAGTGCCGGCACCAGTTCCGCAACCACCGCTGGAACTGCAACGCCACCGCCCGCGAGCACAACCTGTTCGGACGGCTGCTGCTGCGCAGTGAGTAGAACCAGAACCAGGAGAACCCTGGAGAACCAGAACCAGGAGAACCCTGCAGAACCAGACCTGGGGGAACCCTGCAGAACCAGACCCAGGAGAACCCTGTAGAACCAGAACCAGGAGAACCCTGCAGAACCAGGCTCAGAGGAGAACCCTGCAGAACCAGACCCAGGAGAACCCTGTAGAACCAGAACCAGGAGAACCCTGTAGAACCAGGCTCAGAGGAGAACCCTGCAGAACCAGAACCAGGAGGACCCTGCAGAACCAGACCTGGGGGAACCCTGCAGAACCAGACCCAGGAGAACCCTGTAGAACCAGAACCAGGAGAACCCTGTAGAACCAGGCTCAGAGGAGAACCCTGTAGAACCAGAACCAGGAGAACCCTGTAGAACCAGGCTCAGAGGAGAACCCTGCAGAACCAGAACCAGGAGGACCCTGCAGAACCAGACCTGGGGGAACCCTGTAGAACCAGAATCAGAGCAGAACCCTGCAGAACCAGACCCAGGAGAACCCTGTAGAACCAGGCACAGAATAGAACCCTGCAGAACCAGAACCAGGAGAACCTTCAGGAGGCTCCTGTCCGGCCCCAAAAACCACTAAGGGAAAGGTGAAATGTTTCCTAGAAAACCGTGATTTTTAGAGCGAATTCCCACAGTTCTTCTGGTTGACCCCCACTCCCCCCCTCCCGGTGCAGACCCCCACGGGGTCATACGGGGGTGACCCCGGCGCTCCGAGCCCGTCCGGGCCGGGCTGCAGGAGGACGGCTGAACGGCTGATTCTCGCCCGGGACGCTTCGCCTCTTTGCCGGAGCGGCGGCGGGCCTCAGAACCGGCCTTCTGTCACGGCACGTTAGGGTGGCTCTTCATGCCCCCCCCCCGGCGGCCCCTGGAGGACGACCAGATCCTCTCCCATGCCCCAAGGTTTAACCTGCGCAGAACAATCCTTCATCTCGCTGCGTTTCATGTCGGGGCCTCTAATCAGCCGTGTGGTATTCAGACCTCCCAGCCGCGGCCCCGGCCGCGTCGCGCGGCATTACCGCCGCCGCCCCCTCCCCCCCCATTGGCCCCCCTTCGGCCCCCCCATCATCAGAAGCTACTTATTGTCAATGTCAGCAGGCTAATTTCCAACAATTACAGGGTTTTCCATCCCTGACGGTGTGTTCCTCCACTCTCTCCTCATTAACCTCATTACACACACACACACACACACACACACACACACACACACACACACACACACACACACACACACATAGCAGTTCTCCCGGGTCTGACCAGGATCTGTAATGGTTCTGGTTTCTGTGCCGGTTCATCTCTGCTGCTAATCCATCCTGGAAGTTTGAGGAAGTTGTCATCGTTTCCTGTTGGACCCATTATCTAATTGTCATGACGCTCCTTGAAGATCGGACTCTGTGTTTGGAGTGATCTCCAGTGGCTGACGGGACGCTGTGTTTCCCCGCAGGCAGCCGCGAGGTGGCCTTCGTCTACGCCATCTCCTCGGCCGGGGTGGTCCACACGCTGGCTCGGGCCTGCAGCCAGGGCCAGCTGGACTCCTGCTCCTGCGACCCCACCAAGAGGGGCTCGTCCCGGGACGCCCGGGGCTCCTTCAGCTGGGGCGGCTGCAGCGACCACGTGGAGCACGCCATGCGCTTCAGCCAGCTGTTCGTGGACGCCAAGGAGAAGACGGAGCGGGACGGCCGGGCGCTGATGAACCTGCACAACAACCGAGCCGGCAGGAAGGTGGGACAAACCTCCAGAAAGCTCCAGATCCCAAACCTCCAGATCAGAAACCTCTCGATGAGAAGCCTCCAGATCACAAAGCTCCAGATCAGAAAACTCTAGATCCCAATCCTCTAGATTACAAACCTCCAGATGAGAATCCTCCAGATCACAAACCTCCAGATCAAAAACTTCAAGATCCCAAACCTCTAGATCATAAACCTCCAGATCTCAATTCTTTGGATTACAAACCTCTAGATCAGACAACTCTAGATCCTAATCCTCTAGATCATAAACCTCCAGATCTCAAACTTTTAGATCAGAAACCTCCAGACCAGACCTTCCAGATCCCAAACCTCCAGATCAGAGATCTTTAGATCATAAACCTCCTGATCCCAAACCTCTAGAGCAGAGAACTCTAGATTAGAAACCTCCAGATCAGAAACCTTTAGATTAGGAACATCTAGATCAGAGAACTCCAGATCAGAAACCTCTAGATAAGAAACTTCCAGATCAGAAACCTCTAGATAAGAAACTTCCAGATCAAAAACCTCCAGATCATAAACACCCAGAACAGAAACCTCTAGATCAGAAACCTCCAGATCCCAAAACTCTAGAGCAGAGAACTCTAGATCGTAAACCTTTGGATCAGAAACCTCTAGATCAGAAACTTTTTAATCACAAGTATCTAGATCCAAAACCTCCAGATCACAAACTTCTAGATCATAAACTTTTAGATCAAAAACGTAAAGATCAGAGACCTCTAGATCAGGAACTCTTTGATCCCAAATCTCGAGATCGAAAAACCTCTAGATCCCAACCCTCCAGACCAGATCCCTCCAGGTCCAGCTTGAGGTTCACCCCTCCGCCGGTCTGTCCTCTGCAGGCCGTGAAGCGCTTCATGACCCTGGAGTGTAAATGTCACGGGGTCAGCGGCTCCTGCAGCGTCCGGACCTGCTGGCTGGCCATGGCGGACTTCCGGCGCACCGGCGAACACTTACGGAAGCGGTACGACGGCGCCGTGCAGGTCGCGGTGAACCAGTACGGCACCGGCTTCACCGCGGCGCACACACACTTCAAACGCCCCAGCAAGAACGACCTGGTCTACTTCGAGGACTCGCCGGACTACTGCATCCGGGACCAGGACTCAGGTAACCGGGACTCTGAGGGCTGCTCTGGTCTCATCTGGAGACTCAGAACAGACGGTCGGGGTCTCAGGACTCAGATCCCAAAAAATAGACCTAAAACAACTAGAATGGTTCAACCACTGCAGTCATTCACCTTGTCACACACACATGGACGTGTGTGTGACACGCTGAAACCTGGGTGTGTGAAAGACAATGTGTGTGTTTGAAAACTCTGTGAAAGTAAGAGAATCGTGTGTGTGTGTGTGTGTGTGTGTGTGTGTGTGTGTGTGTGTGTGTGTGTGTGTGCGTGCGCGTGAGCGTTCTTGTATTTCTATCCTTGTCGGGGCCAAATGTCCCCACAAGGATAGCAAAACGTGAAACGACGTGCCTTGTGGGGACCTTTTTCCGGTCCTAAGTAGGAGAAACAGTGTTTTCTTGACCATGTTGTTTTACTGAGAAAAGTAAAAGTGCAAAAACATTTCTTTAGGGTTAGGCTTTGTTGTGGTGTGGGTTAGGGTTAGGGTTAGGGTAAGGGTCAGGGTTAGGGGCTAGACATGAATGGGAGTCAATGGAAGGTCCCCACAAGGATAGAAATACGAGACTGTGTGTGCGTGTGTGTGTGTGTGTGTGTCAGACAGTGGATGAACTGTGGCGATCAGGTGTCAGCCACTTTAAGAGCCGTTACACACCTCTGCAGGCTGAAACCTTAGAGCACCACACATCATTATAAATCACCTCCACACACACACACACACACACACACACACACACACACACACACACTCTTGGCAGTACGGGTGTGTTTCAGGATGCCCCTCTCCGTCTCCGTCGGCTCCTGGGTTGTGTGTGAGAAGCGTCTCCAGAGTTTCATCTTCATTTCATCTCATCTCGTTTCTCCGGCGTTCAGGAGTTTCTGTGTCTTTACACTTTTTAAAAGTTTTAAAAACTGAGCTGGTTTGATCCCAAATGAGAAACTGATTGACGGGAAGGGTAAACGTCCCTCTGTGAGGTGTGTGTGTGTGTGTGTGTGTGTGTGTGTGTGTGTGTGTGTGTGTGTGTGTGCGTGCGTGCGTGCGTGCGTGCGTGCGTGCGTGCGTGCGTGCGTGCGTCTGCGTGCGTGCGTGCGTGCGTCTGGGTCATGCTGCTTCAGCTTTATCACCTCAGAGATAAAGTTCAACCTGCAGGCTTTAAATTTAGAAGCTCAGACTTTTCATGCGTCTTCAGAAGACGGAGGCTGTGTGGAGGCTGGGGGTGTGACGGGCAGGGGGTGCAGGAGGACCAGAGGCGGTCTGGACAGGTTCCGTCCGGGACTCCCGTCCACAGCGTCTCTGCTGAAGTCGCTCATTTCACTGCTCCTCTCCTGTGTTGCTGCCTGATCCAGTAGACGGGTCTGTTCTGGCTCCCTGTAGCCCTGCTGGATCCCCGGTCCTCAGGAGCCCGGCCTCTCCTGACAGCAAGGCTTGTGGTCAACCAGCGCCACGGGAGCAGGGGGAACATGCAAACTCCACACAGATCTGACCTGTCTGAAACTCTTACAAACCACGTTTAAACCTTTCAATAAAATAATCCAATCCATCGAATAATGCTTCACAGCTTCAGCGAGTGAGACACACACACACACACACACACACACACACACACACACACACACACACACACACAGTTTTCACGGTGGGCCTCTCATGACAACTTAATGCACTCCCTCTTCTGAAGATCGAATCCTCTGGGACACACACACACACACACCCACACTCACTCAGCAGAGGCCACAGAGACAGTGAGTCGGCCCCTCAGTGCCTCTTTAAAGTGTGAAATCAATTTCCCCGGGCCCCGGCAGGCTCAGGTGCTAAACTCATCTCTCGGCGCTCCTTCATCTTAATTCAATAAGCAGACGCCGCAGTGGGGGAACTGGAGGGGGGCAGGAGCAGGGCATGATGGGAACTCGTAGAGGGTATGAGCAGGGCATGATGGGAACTCGTAGAGGGTATGAACAGGGCATGATGGGAACTAGGGGTGTCAACATGTACATGTGTAGATGGAAAATTAATCATAACCATTTAGGAAAATCAATAACTGTGTACACGTACACGTGTACACTCCTCTCCATTCCTTTTTCATCTATATATAATACTTTTTGGAGCGATGATGTTGCCTGAACGTTTCAGGTAATAACATTAACTAAATGTTCCCTCTAGTGCAGTTATCTACATAATATATACATGAGGAGCAATGTTAACGTTGATTTAAAAAAAAAAAAAAAAAAAAAAAAAAAAAAAAGCAGACAGTGTTGCATTTAAGTTGATTCGGGGACGTGATGGAAGCTAACACCGAGCGGAGCGCTGTGTGGCAACTTTTCTAAAAAACTGGACATACTGCAGAGTGGAGGCTGTGGCAGGAAAAAGTGGCCTACAACAGGGGGGTCCAGGGGAGACCAGCTGCCATTTTGACGCGACGCGTCTGTGGTGGGAAGGTGGGACATCATGGCTGACCCTGTTGAGCGAGTGGTAAATGCTTAATAAAGCCAGACAACGACGCCGTCGGCGGACAGTATGCCTGGGTGCACGATATTATCCACAGACAGTCGGAGTTTGGTGAGTTTCACCGTTCGCTCCAGGAGCTGCGCCAGTGTCGTTTTCACCGGTCCCCGCCCCCTGACCTACGTCACCATAGACACGCTCTCTGATTGGTTTTCCGCAAAATCGCGACGTGTCAAAAGTTCAGATTTCCCAACTTCAGCGTCGGCCGCAAAATCGCACCGCGCCGCAAAATCATGCCGCTGATGCGAGAACGCCTCGACGCGCTGCGAAAACGCGTCTGCGCGCGTCGCGACAACGCGCCGCGTCAGACACGTCCTGTTTCATCGGCCGTAGAACACGCATTCCCCATTGTTTTCAATTACATTTGGATGCAAAAACGCAGAAATCATTTGGCGGTGTGAACGCAGCTTAACCGGTTACACGTGCAGAAAAAATTGTAAACGTTGACACTCCTAATGGAAACTAGAGGAGGGTATGAGCAGGGCATGATGGGAACTAGCGGAGGGCATGATGGGAACTAGCAGAGGGTATGAGCAGGGCATGATGGGAACTAGATCAGGACATGATGGGAACTAGCGGAGGGCATGGTGGGAACTAGAGGAGGGCATGATGGGAACTAGCAGAGGGTATGAGCAGGGCATGGTGGGAACTACATCAGGACATGATGGGAACTAAAGGAGGGCATGATGGGAACTAGAGGAGGGCATGATGGGAACTAGCGGAGGGTATGAGCAGGGCATGGTGGGAACTACATCAGGACATGATGGGAACTAAAGGAGGGCATGGTGGGAACTAGAGGAGGGCATGATCGGAACTAGAGGAGGGCACGATGGGAACTAGATAAGGACATGATGGGAACTAGAGGAGGGCATGATGGGAAATTGCGAAGGGCATGATGGGAACGAGTAGAGGGTATGAGCAGGGCATGGTGGGAACTAGAGGAAGGCATGATGGGAACTAGAGGAGGGTATGATGGGAACTAGCGGAGGGCATGATGGGAACTAGCAGAGGGTATGAGCAGGGCATGATGGGAACTAGATCAGGACATGATGGGAACAAGCGGAGGGCATGATGGGAATGAGTAGAGGGTATGAGCAGGGCATGGTGGGAACTAGAGGAGGGCATAATGGGAACTAGCGGAGGGCATGATGGGAACTGTAGGTGTGACGTCACCCCGAGTGGTGCAGCATACCGTGGCTGATGGTTTGGCTGGCTGCCAGAGAAAGGGGGCGGGGCCAGTGGTCATGTCCAAACATATCAGCAGGTGAGGGGAGGCGGCGCGCAGAGCCAAGCGTGAGTGTAAACAGCAGAACATTCCACAACTGCTTCAGAGATGGCACTGGATCCTCCATCCTGCAGGAACTGGCTGAACACACACACACACACACACACACACACACACACACACACACACACACACACACACAGTAGGAATCAGTCTCACCTGCTCAGAGGGGAATGAACATCTGGAGCTTTTCTGAGATTTCACACTATAGGTTCGTCTGTCTCTAAGTTCTGCGGCTATCAATAGAGTGGCCGGACTGTTTACATCTTCACCCAGAACAGATCTGAAAATGTGAGAACAGCTGATGCTGTTTTACTCATGACCCCAGCTCCACATGTACAGTTCTGCTGGGGTGTGTGTGTTGTGTTCTGGTGCCTCTAGTGGTGAAATGAAGAACAGCACTATCATTTACACACAAAGGTTTGGCCCACGGGCCCTGTGTTGGACACCCTGCTGTAGAGCATTCAGCTCAACACAGGTTGACTCACATGTTGAAGGTGGAGACTGAGGACGAGGTTCCTCAGTCAGCCAGATTCTTCTGTGATTCCTGTTAATTTTTCACCACCTGGTCAAAGAAGGAGTTATGAAAAGATTCATGTTCAGGGTGTATGAGAGGAGTTTGATGAGTGGGCGCTCAGGCGGGAGAGGATTGCACATGAATTTCTGTCTTCAATTTTGGTTTTCACTACACGTTTCAGGCTGGATTTGGTCAGATAATGGCATGGAACAGAAAGCAGCAGATCGTCGGCGTAGAGGGATCACTCACATTTGATCTGAGCTGGAATCACTGGGATGATTGCTGCTCTGGATTTCTTCTGCCATCACATACAAGTGTGTCGTACACTTTGTTAGTTACACTTCTACACAGAGTTGTGTGTGTGTGTGTGTGTGTGTGTGTGTGTGTGTGTGTGTGTGTGTGTGTGTGTGTGTGTGGACGCTGGCTGTCTCCTGAGAAATGAGCAGCTGATGAAGGGTGGGAGTGCAGGCTGATGGCTCCTATCATCAATCTCTCATCTCAGCGTTCATCATGTTAATCGCCCCCCTCCACCCCTCCACCGCCCCTCTCCTCTCACTGTACTGCAGAACTGTAGAACTGTCCTGATTGGCCCAGGTTGGGTTTGCCTTGCTGCCACGTGGCGTCCCCTTCCTCTCCTGCCTGCATGGACGCCACGGCAGTCAGTGGGAGCGTCTGGGTTTAAAACGCCGCCGTGTGACTCCGCTGACCGTTTCTCCCCCCCTGGCTCTGCAGGTTCGGTGGGGACCGGAGGACGGGCGTGCAACCGGACGTCCCGCGGCGTGGACGGCTGCGAGGTGATGTGCTGCGGCCGCGGCTACGACACGTCCCGCGTCAGCCGCACCACCAAGTGCGAGTGCAAGTTCCACTGGTGCTGCGCCGTGCGCTGCCGCGACTGCCACCAGCAGCTGGATGTGCACACCTGCAAGGGCCAGACGTGACCCCACCGTGACCCCGGCCCCAACCGCACCGCTGCTGGAGCGTCTGAACTGTGGCGTGGCGTGGCGTGGCGTGACGTGACGTGGCGTGACGTGACGTGGCGTGACGTGACGTGACGCTCCCTCAGAGATCAGAGATCACAGCCTTCTAGAATGTAGAGGACAGATGGAGTCCCATCCTGGTCCTGGATGCAGAACCAGAGCCCACCAGGACCGGGACCAGATTGACCCACAGCACCACCTGCTGGAGCGGCGTGGTGGCGCCACACTGGACGCTTTGGTCCAGATGTGACTGCAGGACGTCCGAAGTGATTATTGAACGTTTTAAACTTATTTCACCTTTAAGGTTTGTTCTAGCTGCACCTTCAACTTTCACAAGTGACCCAACAATAAACAGAGGAGTGAGAATAAAAGACGAACCAGATTCTTACTGAACCCAGAGGCATGCTGGGTAATAATCTCTCTGTAGATACGGAGAACCGCAGTCGTTCTGTGTGAGTCAGAACTGACTGAAGGCTCAGGGATCCGTGAGCGTTCAGAGGGTCTGGACCTGGTCTATAAAGTTCGTCTTCAGTGGACGGACCTGAGGAGCACATCTTCAGTCTGGAATGTTTTTAACCTTCAAAAAGTTTGTTTTTGATTTAAAGAGTCCAGAAAAGTTTCAGGTCAAACGTCACAGAAGTCATTTTAACATTCTAGAAGAATCCAGAAGTGGTTTAAGGGGTTCAGGTTCATTTTGAAGATCACAGAGCTGAGTCCAGGACCAGGACCAGTCCAGGTTTGGTTTTAACGGTCCCGGTTTAGTTAAAAAACATCTGTTTGGTTTGAAAACAAAGGTTTTGATCATGTCTAGATTCAGATCAGGTTTATAACGGTCCTGAGGCTCAGACTTCAAACGGCTCCAGGCTAACAGAACCTCCAGGATCTGATCAGTGTGAAGCATCATGCCCGTCTGTTTAGTAAAACACCTGGAGAGGCAGGAAGTGAAAACCATCCTGAGCTCATCTGAGGACCGCAGGACCTGAACCCCTTCACCTGGACCCGTGAAGCCAGGATCAACGGTTCAAATCCCCTGGAAATCCACCGGCCACGATGTCCAGACTGAAGAAAAATGGTTTCTGATGAAGACACTTTTGAAGAAACTTCAAATGAAAACGTGAATAAATGCTGAAATGTCAAGAAGAATCAAATGGTAGATGGAGCTCAGTTCCCCGATCCTGACCCCGACCCCGCTTTATACACTGCTGGAGCTGAGCCCAAAGCACTTTACACTGCTTTATCACATTCACCCGTTCACACACACATTCATTCACACACCAGTCAAAAATCAATCCTGTCAAAATGAGATTTGAAATGAGAAAAAACTTCAAATTCTGAAGGAAAAATACTTAAGTATGATGAAGCTAAAGCACAATTAAATTCAGAAAGAATGTTAAGAACTAATCAAAATACCGATCATGACCCAGCTGCCTCAGAGCTCTGGAACATCCGGATCGGGAGATCTGGACCTGATCCTGATCAGATCTGGTATTGATCAGGAGATCTGATCCTGATCTGAAGATCTAATCCTCATCATCTCTATATCAACCAGGAAAGCAGCTTCATGGTTAAATCAGTGTTTTTAGCCCTTCTGTCATCAAGGTTTTCTGTTGACGCTGCTCATACTGAACACACACACACAAACCCACTTGTACTTCTATAGTTGTGAGGACATTCATTGACATGATGCATTTCCTCGCCCTTTACCCGAACCTTAGCCATCAAAACTAAATGCCCAACCCTAACCCCATGCCTCATTCTAACCATAGATATCATATAAAAACTAGATGCCTTAAGGCGGAGTCAGCCACGTCGTTCACTGGCGGCCATCTTAGAACAGTGGACCACTCTGGGGCGCTCTGTGTAATCTAAGGGAAGGTGAGGGATTTACACTAATTAAAATACTCAATTCACTGAATTCTTCATGGATTTACAGACAGTTTGATTCATTACTAACGTTACGTTGCTATGATGCAGACTAAATTTTAATATCACAACTTTTCTTTTTGCATGCAGTTAAATGCCTACATGTCTGACGTTTATAACAAACCAAGTCATTTGAAAATCGATTGAAAATTGAGCAATCTATAGCTGTTTCAAAGTTGACGCTCAATTGACATTAATGTGATGAGTGAGTGAGCGGCCCTGTACCAAGATGGCCGCCATGTGACGACGTTAGTCCCCATTGGGTTACAGCGCGCATGAGCCATCTAGTGTTTCTATATATATCTATGATTCTAACCCCCACCCTAACCCTCACGGGTTCATTAAAAGACCCTCCCCCCCTCCAGACCCCCCTCCTCCCAGCAGACGCTCAGTCTGGACATGTCCAGTGAACGCCGTAGAGAGGTCTGACTGGAAGCGTGCTGCAGTAGCCGAAGGCGTCTGGGATGCAGCAGGAGACAACAGGAGGTGAGGAAAGTAACGGTCCTGACGGGAACAGAAGCTTCCAGAAGGTTCTCTGGATCCGGCTCCACACGGCAGACAAAGCACCACTCCAGGAAGAAGCCGCTTGCAGCAATACACAAAGAGTCCTTTATTGGATGTTTTTTTCCTTTTCACTTTTTTTAATGATGGCAACTGATCACCTCTGTCTGAACAACGGAAAACAGCTTGAAATGATCCAAAACCCAAAAAATGCAAACATATGAAAGAAAGTCTGGAGGCGGGCGAGCCGCCGCCCTCCAGGCCACTCCGGACTCAAACCAGTGTCCGTCTGAAGCGTTCAGTCCAGCTGTCTGTGTCCGCATGGAGGTCTGAGCTCCGGGTGCCGGTCTCAGAGGGACCGGGCGGTCCCGGCCCGGCCCGGCCCGGCCCGGCTCGGCTGGGCTCGGGGGTCAGATGCGGGTCAGCTGGTGCCAGAGGCTGGACGGCAGGATGCTCTCCACCTTCTCCATGATGAAGTTCAGAGGAGCAAACAGCGTGCTGAGGAACTGCAGACCAGGACCAGGACACGGGACTCAGTGAGCCAGCAGCTCCAACTGGGTGTGTGTGTGTGTGTGTGAGTGTGTGTGTGTGTGTGTGTACTCACAGCTTTAGCAAAGACTCCCATGAGCTCAGGGAACTGGTACGTGAGCAGAGCCAGCATGGCGGTGAAGGAGCAGAGACCAGCGGTGAAGAGGATGAAGAAGGGAAGCTCCTTCTTCGGGTACACCGACACCTCATGGAACACTGAATCCACACACACACACACACACACACACACACACACACACACACACACACACACACACACACACACACACACACACACACACACTAATATCAGACCACTGTCACATTAACATTGACATGTTTCCATCATGTTAGAATTTTTTTTTTTTAAAAAAGGTGGAATTTGTTCGATTGTGAAGGAATAAAGTGGACGGCCACCTGGGTCGTAGTGTGTGTGTGTGTGTGTGTGTGTGTGTGTGTGTCGGGGCGCCTCTCACTGGGTAGCAGCTCTCTGTCGGCGGTCTCTGTGCAGATGGGGTAGGGGTAGAAAAGGTGCCCCCTCTCCAGAGGATAGGGGATCATTCTGAACGCTGCAGACACACAACCACACACACACATCAGCAGCAAGCTACACACAGCAGGAACCAGTGTGTGTGTGTGCATGTGTGTGTACTCACTGCCCTCCCAGGTGCAGTGCAGCAGGTTGAGAGCTCCTTCTACTCGTTTCCAGTGCTGCAGGTGGAAAAAGGCGTAGGCGATGGCCTCACTGTCCCCTCGCTTCAGGATGTGTTCTGGAGGAAGGATCAGACTCTTCATCTCCAGCAGGTACTGAGGAGGAGGAGGAGGAGAAAGAGGAGGAGGAGGGGGAGGAGGAGGAGGAGGGGGGTCAACATCAGTAACCCAAGAAACATGGAGCAGTGAGAGAGAATCACTTCCTGGTTGCTCCGCCTTCACTTCAATGTTTGAGTCTAGAGCAGGTAGCTTCCATGTCAGGCCACTAGAGGGAGCTGTGGGTTTGAATAATAAAACCAACTGCAGAGAACAAGACGCTCCAAACGTGAACAACGAGAGAACCCTGGCTGCAGGCTGGAACCGGTCCTGACTCACCAGCACTGCATGTGGCGTGTGTGTGTGTGTGTGTGTGTGTGTGTGTGTGTGTGTGTGTGTGTGTGTGTGTGTGTGTGTGTGTGTGTGTGTGTCTCTCACTTTGGGAACGTGAGGGTTGAACTCCACCGCTCTGTGAATGGCTTCTACTGCGTTCATCTCTGCTGTACTCAGCCCTCGTCTGGAGGCTGCTTCTGGAGAGAATCTACAGACACACACACACACACAGGCACACACACACACACACACACACACATATCATATATATATAACAGAAGAATAAATATGGTAAAAATATATCAGAAATATACTAGAACAGTCAGAACTATCAGAAGATTGATGTGGACTGTAACTCAGAAACACGACAGACCGTGATGCTTTAACTTCTTATTTCTACTGATTCATTTCTGGATTCCACCAATTTGCTTCCGGATTCCACTGACCCGTTTTCTAGATTACACAGATTATTTTCCAGATTCCACTGATAGATAGGTGGAATTCAGAAATCAATTTCCAAATTCCACCAATTTATTTCCGGATTCCACAGATTCCTTTCTAGATTCAATTATTTGTTTTCTAGATTCCGCTGATCCGTTTTCTGGATTCTACTGATTGTTTTCAGAATTACCGTATTGGCCTGAATATAGGACGATTTTTTGTCCAGAAATTGTGTTCTCAGAAATGGAGTCGCACTATAATCGAGGACAAAACGGTCGTTACACATCCACGCCGCTAGATGGAGCCAAAGTACCGCTGCCCAGGGAGCGAATGGCGCTTTCACAGTGATCTGATGAAAAATGGAGGACTGTGACCATCTGGAACGAAGCAGTTTTAACGCTAGACAAGTGAGCAAACAACACAGGAGAAGTTTTAATGCCAACTTTAAGCTGATTCAACGCAGTAAACAAACAACTGCCAAGCCGCCAAGATATATTAACCTGAATTATTAATGCTCAAGAAGTTGAACAGAACTTGAATTTGATGGTTATAAAGTTATTTACATCATTAAAGGTGCATTATGCAGTTTGCTCGTTTTATGCAAAACATCGACCAACTGCAGCTTAGTGAAACGCTCGTGTCTGTGGCTTGAAGAGGGGAACTCCTTCCTCGCTCTTTTAGCAGCGCTCGAGTAAAATGTAAGTTTCTTCTGCCTGGTGGGTCTGTGCTGGAGCTGTGGCAGTGCTAGAAGCCGGTCTTTTCTTACTTCATGGAAGCTCCATCCTCAGTACTGCTCAGCTGTTGCTGCTAAGCATCTGGCGGAGTAATGGCGGACAAAACGAAACTTAAGAATATCAGGCCAGCGGGAGGCGCATTATGTTAAGCTCAGAGCGATTCGTACCCGAATCACTCATACTGCTGTGCCTTCAGTGAAATACACACAGGAAAATAGGAGCGACTGTGATCTTGCAGAAATAGCTCTTGCTGCCCATCAGGCAAAGGTGAAAACATGTGTGGGTGTGAATAATTGATAATTTAATATTTAAAACTGCACTGTGCCCCTTTAATGCAGTTATTGAACCTTTGAGGTTCTTAATTGTTGCTTGTTTTTGCTTATTTTGAGAAAGAGAATTTTTTTTTTTTAATACTGCAGTAATATTTTTTTTTATCTTAAATCCCGTGAAATGTTATCTCTGTTGTGAGTTTTTTAGTTTAAAATAATTGTACAATAAAAAAATTGTTTTATGAGTAACCTTATTGTCTTCAACATACTTTTATTTTCACAAAATAATTTTTGAAAAATAGGGGTCGTCTTACAATCGGAGTCGTCTTATATTCAGGCCAATACGGTACACCGATCCATTCCTAGGTTCCACCGATCCTTTCCTAGGTCCCAACGATTCATTCCGAGAACCCACCAATTCGTTTTCTAGATTCCACTGCTTCGTTTTCTGGATTGAGCCGAATCTTTTCTGGATTATACAGGATTTTTCTTTCCTGGATTCCACTGATTCTTTTCTAGATTCCACAGTTTGTTTTTTCTAGATGCTGCTGATGCATTTCTTTCTTCTCCCGATTGTCTCGTTTCTCCTGATTGTCTCATTTCTCCTGATTGTCTCGTTTCTCCTGATTGTCTCGTTTCTCCTGATTGTCTCGTTTCTCCTGATTGTCTCGTTTCTCCTGATTGTCTCGTTTCTCCTGATTGTCTCGTTTCTCCTGATTGTCTCGTTTCTCCTGATTGTCTCGTTTCTCCTGATTGTCTCGTTTCTCCTGACTCTGGCAGGCTGTCCTTGGGGAGACGAGGAGAAGCTGTACTCACTTATCTGATACGGCCCGGGCTTTGAGCAACGCTGCTGTGTAGCATATCGTTGCAGATTTGGGTAAACTGATATCTGTAGAGGAGACAGGAAGCAGGGGGGGAGAGGGGGGGTCAGTCAGCGGCTAGGGGACGGGTTCAAAGGTCAAAGTATCAGTGTCACACTCTTTTCTGATGATGCCCTCTGCTGACACATCCAAACATCCATCTGTATGAACGGCCTTGGTGCTGGTCTGCGTGTGTGTGTGTGTGTGTGTGTGTGTGTGTGTGTGTGTGTGTGCTCCTCACCATCGTACTTGGCCAGAACAGCCTGCACGTCGGCGTAGTTCTGGAGCTCCAGCAGTGACTCCAGCAGGTTCTCGTGGATGTTGAACATACTAAGGAGAGGGAACTCCTTCATTAACTGGAAAACACACAACTGTTGTTACATGTAATACCAGACAGGGGGCGCCACATGCAGTCAGCAGAACAGCAGAACAGTATCCACAGTTGAACTCTGGGCTGCGGTGCGTCTCAGTGGCGTACTTACATCTCGCATCATTTTTACTGCTTCTCGTGTTCGGCCAAGCTTTCTGGAGCACATGGCCAGCCTCCTCTTTATATACACCAACACATTAGTGTCTCTTCCTGGAGGACACACACACACACACACACACACACACACCTGTTTCAGGCTGGACCTTTAATGGACGGCTGTTCACACAGAAATAACAGAATAACTGGAAGAAATGTCTGTAACATTCAGAACTAACAGACAGCGCTGTGTCTCCTACATCAGAGGAAGTTCATTTACATGAACCAAGAGTTGAAACAAAGCTTTTATTGTTTCACTGAAGACCCGCAGTCACTCGTGTGTCAGAGTTGTTCATAATGATCTGAGCAGAGAAGATAGCAGTAGAAACAGGAGTAGAAGAAGAAATGTGATTGAAAGGTGCAGTAATCAAACCTGGTTTGGACTCCTGATCATTTCAAAGTCTGATGTGAACCACACTCTGTATTTTCACCCTCCTGACTTTAACTCAGCTGGTCAAGAGGTGAAGGTGATTTATTCATACTGGTCAGTACCTGGTGTGACCACTAGATGTCAGTGAATCACAGCAGAAAAAAAACCTTTACTACGGACTGAAAACTGAAAACTTTAAAATCCACACAGCAGATTTAAAGGGAGAATATCATCTGTCCTCTGGACTGCTGGCTATTTTCACGTTTTCTTCTTAATTAAATAAGTGTTCTGAAAGACTTTGTGGTTTTTTTTTCTTCTGCATGAAACTTTGATGTGACTCAGACTCACAGAACCAACCGAGCTTTTATTTTGAAGGGAGGACTTCTATTGTTGATAATTTGACAACATTTTGACTGCTATCTTTTTTCTTATTTTAAGAACAAGACAGTAGAACCGAAGCTCAACATCGCCCCCTGGCACAATCCACAGGAACTACAGACAAATAATCAAGACAAGAGTGTATCGGGATGTGTGTACTCACGGTGCTGGGCCTCGTACTGACTGGTGTGTAGTGTGTATCGGGAGGTGTGTACTCACGGTGCTGGGCCTCGTACTGACTGGTGTGTAGTGTGTATCGGGAGGTGTGTACTCACGGTGCTGGGCCTCGTACTGACTGGTGTGTAGTGTGTATCGGGAGGTGTGTACTCACGGTGCTGGGCCTCGTACTGACTGGTGTGTAGTGTGTATCGGGAGGTGTGTACTCACGGTGCTGGGCCTCGTACTGACTGGTGTGTAGTGTGTATCGGGAGGTGTGTACTCACGGTGCTGGGCCTCGTACTGACTGGTGTGTAGTGTGTATCGGGAGGTGTGTACTCACGGTGCTGGGCCTCGTACTGACTGGTGTGTAGTGTGTATCGGGAGGTGTGTACTCACGGTGCTGGGCCTCGTACTGAGTGCCGTGGTGCTGCAGCTGCTGGCTGCGTCTGTAACATCCCTCTCCAGCCTTCAGGGCCTGTTTGAAGAGCCGCTCCGCCTCCATGATGGTGGTGGCTTCCTCCTCCGCCAGCAGGATGTACGCCGTGGCACAGCTACGAGCAAGCAGCACATTCTGCAATCACTCTTTCATGCCCGGGCCTGTACGTCTACAACTGGTACAGATAAACCCACGGCTCCTCCGAGCTCCTTCTTCTTATAATCACAGGGAGGTAAAAAGAGATTCAGAAAAGACGTCTGCGGGAGACAGAAGAGAAAAGACGTGGACTCACTCCTCCAGCTCCAGAGCTTCATGTGCTGCAGAGATACGAGCCTGAGGGTTCCGCTCTCTCCACGCCTTCTGCATGACTGACACACACACACACACACACACAGACACATAGCAGGTGAGAAACAGCCAGACGTGGACCGGGGTGGACAGCGGTGGACAGCGGCGGACAGCTTACTGGCGTCGGCGGGCCGCAGGTGGTCCGAGTCGCAGGTGAAGAAGGTCTGGTGGTCCTGTGCCGACAGGTTCATGTCGTAGTAGGTCAGCGGCTCCCGACCCGTGACCCATGTGTACCTGCACAGCGGGAGGGACGTCAGCACGAGAACGCCAAACGCCACACAGTCCAAGAGCTGGGAGCAGAGCGGCGCTCCAGACAGCGTCAGCCTGGAGGCCTCGGCCGCTACACCAGGCCAGCAGCACTCACCGGTTATATTCTGCTCCTCGAAATAAATTCAAGGGATTTCTCCAAACTTTACATTCTGTGGAGGAAACAGAGTCGATGTTTTACTGACGAGTCCACTGAGGAGGAAATGAAGGATTCAAAAACATGAGCCGCTCAGGAAAACATGCTATACTTCACATCTATACTTTGACATTTGACACTGACAGGAAGCGCTGACTGTAATTTGACACCAGCATCAGGGGCTTTTGGAAGAAGCTCAGATAAAAAGAGTGGAGCTGGCATATTGTGTGTGAAGCAGGTGAAGCAGCTCCCCGCTGCTGAGAGCAGAGCAGACTCCTCAGCTACAAAGTTCATCAAACTAGCAAGCAGCAGAATCTCCTCACGCTCAACGTGAAAGCAGCTCTGATCCACTGGATTTCCACATATTAGTGAGAAAACTGAGGATCGGGACACATAATCCCTTTAATTCAGAGCAGCTTGGCTGGAAAGCAACGGCTGGGTGACGGGATGTTATGGTAAAATGAAATATTATAGTGTTTTTGTGTTCTTTCTGGTAAGAGTTAAATCACATGACTGAATGTTTCATCTGCATTTGTTGAGTCTGTCATTCATCACATTCCTCTTTCCACAAGGCAAAACATTTTTTTTTTTTTTTGCTTCCCCATATCTTCCAGATCTTTAGTTTTTACTGTGTTTCCCTGCAACATCTGACTGTCGTGGAAATTCTATGATGTACCACGTGGGTGAAGAGAATCCTCAACGAATGGTCTTCTGAGAGTTTTATTTGGAGTACAGGTGTCATGCAGACAGCCGGCCAGTCTGCACGACAAAAAAACCCTGAGAGACAGACAGAGAACAACTTCTACCAACTTAAATCTAACTTAAATCTACCAATTTATACCAACTTCTACCACCCTAAGAATAACTTCTACCCCTCCCAAGTCGGAGGAGTCAGAGCAGGTGCTGGGAAGTTTAGAGGAAGACAATGCAGTCATTACTGAGATCCACGACGCTGCAGAAACTGGACATCTCATCAGGAGGTTTCCCAGGCCTGAATCTAAAAGCAAAATGAGTCTTGAGAGTTATTAAAAAACAATGAATCATGAAGCTGTTAGTACTAAAGGACCATTCAGTCATATGATTAAACTATTACCAGGAAGAACACAAAAACACTATGATATTTCATTTCACCATAACACGGACGCTGAGGATCACACAGCCAGCTGACTCCTCATTAGCAGTCCAACCGGCTGTGATCCAGCTCCGGAGCCCACGGAGGCACATGAGGAGAAACCAGGAGGGATGCTGGAGGAGGGACGGAGCAGCTGATCAGCTGATCCACTGAGAGCAGCTCTGCATGGAGGTGGAGGGAACCTCAGCGTGCGCAACAACATCTGCACAAGACGCCTTCCAGGAACCAATCAGAGGGAGTCCTGCTGACCCAAGGCTCCGCCCACTGGGCGAAATCAGGGTGATGATGAAGGTGGTGACGGAGATCATGATGATGGTGACGATACTGACAATAATCAATGATGATGTCATTGATGATGTCATAATGATGATGATGTCAGTGCTGTTGATGATGCCATAACGTCAGTGTCAATTTTTTTGATGTCATGTTGTTGATGTCATAATGTTGCTGTTGTTGTTGTTGTTGTTGATGATGTCATAATATTGATCATGACAATAATGACCATACTGATGATGATGATGATCATATTGGTGATGATGATGATGATGGTACAAACTCTCGCAGCAGTGTCACAGTGAGGCCTGCAGTCTTACCGGACACGCTCTGCCGGTTGGAGTCGGCCTCTCCATTACTGGTGTTGGAGTTGCTGGGCGAGCTGCTGTCCACTCCGCCCAGCAGGGGGCGCAGGTGGCTCACAGACACCTGCTCGATGAAGGAGGTCCCATATTTCCTGAAATACCACCACTCAAAGATCTGAGAGGAGAGAGAGGCACACAGAGGGCTTTGATGAAGAGGAGCAGCTTCAAACACTTTGGGACTGATTGAAATAATGCGCGAAGAAACTGAATTTCAAAGTGGGACCTGCTGCGAGCGGAGAAAACACCCGAGAAACACTGTTGTTTTGGTCTCATCTTTATCAGCAGGAGTCGCTCACAGTCTCTGATGACACTGACTTTTTTTTCCTCTCTCAAATTTATAGTCACACTCATGGAATCTGATCTAAAAGTTTCTTAGTGTGTAAAAACTAAAAGATCATTTAAAGAACAGCGCAGTAACACCTGAGGACAGGCTGGGGAGGTTGTTTCAGTCAGGATTAGCATTAGCAGCAGATGTAAACATGAAACTGTGAAATGGAAGAGTGGATAAGAGAACAGCTGTCTGCAAAACATGAATAAAGAATTTACACAACGCTAACATGAAGTTATCAGCTAACATGTAACATGAAGCCTCCAACTAATGGCGAGTTTATTACTAGTTTTATTTCTTTTTAAAAATGTTTGTTTCTCAAAAACATGATCATCTAAGTCTATTTATTGATTCATTCATCCACCAAATTCAGTCGGATCCTTTATGAAACAGAGTTGATCAAAACGTGGGTAACTGAGTGCAGAGCCTCTGATCCATGACGGCAGTTTCTTCAGGAGTTCCATCTTTACTTCTACAGCAGCTCCACCCAACCTGCTCTGAACTCTGATGGAAACAACATGATCATCCACCCACATGAATCCAACACTTTAACCTGCTCCACCCACGCCGACTCATTGATTGTGCTGTAACCATGATCAACATCGCTGACGGAGCTCTGTTTCCACATGGACCTGCTCTCATCAGGTGGAGCGCTCCTTCAGGCAGCCTCAGCTTCAGGGAGGAAGTGAAGCCATATTTCCATGGCGCCGTTTCCAACCCAGCACTTGGTGAACGGAATGACTGGACACAAACATCTGATCCAGTTACAGAGAGAGACGCACTGTCGCCTCCACCAACAGATTCTTAATCATTTGCCGGAGCATGAGAGGAGCTCAGCACCATCTCCGAGCAGCCTACACACACTGGCCCACAGCCTGCGGGAAGAAAGACAGTTAATTAAGAATGGGGCTATTTTAGACTGCAGGCCGGCTACTGCTGTCGACTGTGTCTGACAGGGACGTGAAAACGAGACGAAACACCCCAGAGTTCACTGCACGGTCATGAGGAGCCACACGGAATGTCCACAGTAGGGCTGCACGATTATGGCCAAAATGATAATCACGATTATTTTTGTCAATATTGTAATCACGATTATTCATTATGTTATGTAAAACATACCTTTTTATTGCACTTTTTTTTTTTTAAACAAACAAGTGTCAAATTGAAGATGTGCGTCTTCAGCACTTCAGCGAAGTCTGGTGTGCATGCGCACATAATTGAAGATGTTTTAATTAGAATCTAAACAACTATGTAGAACCATGTCAATGTTGTGAACGATCGCTTTCCCTTAGAAACGAACATATAGACGCACCGACTGTGAGTTTTTACAAACGTTTGACCAGACCTCTGTTCTGAAAAGAGCCGGATTATGACTTTGGAACCTGAACGCCTCACAGCTGAGCGACCGTCACTTGCTGCATTCTAACCCCTGAGAGCAACACGATGATCACTGAACAACAAGATGAAGATAAAACAACAAGAGAACAGTAAACAGCCACGCTAAACCCAGAAATGAAACCTACCAGAACAATGATTCCCTCTTTCTCTCCAAGCCGCTGCTACGCCGCTGACATCCTGAACTGTCCGTCAATAACAGCTTTTCCCGTTCTGTCCGAGACGCTCAGCGTTTACATCTTCTTTCCACCGGTACAGAAGTTGAGATGCGTTCCATCGACTGATGTTTGAGCATGAAGGAATCGTTCAAAGCCAGCTAGTTCATCGGTGGCTAACAGCTAAGCTAACAGCTGACTGAGACACCGCAGTGGCGTCCATCAGCAGCTACTTTTACGGAGTGTCCCTGAAGGCAGCAGGAGCTACACGGCTCAGGTCGCCCCCTGGTGGTTGGCTGATTGTTGGATTAAAAAAGTGCTTGATTTGACACGCAACAGAGCCCGTTTTTTCAATTTAAAAATCGCGACGATCATCTAAATTTAATCGCAGCAGCCAAAATCGTGATCATGATCAAAATTCGATTAATTGTGCAGCCCTAGTCCACAGTAAATACCGAACACCTCTGAATCGGTTCTCAGCAGTTTGTGTGGAACAGCCTCAGGAGAGCAACGTTTTCAAAACTTCTCGGAAATGTGCTCTCCTCATGAGCTCCACAGTCAGTCGTTTCTCTGCTCATGTGTGAGTGGATGCAGGATTCAGAGCTCCCCTCCAACAGAGTGGACGTTTCCCACCATTCACCACACCATCATCTGCATACATGGAGAACCATTCTCTACAGGGGACCTCCACCATGAAGGAGGACCGAGAACAGGAGCTGACAGCCTCGCATCCAAATGTTCTCTACAAAAACACAGCGCCAACCGGTGGTCTGACATGTAAACTACAGGGTTTTCCAAGTCTCAGGTTTGGATCTTTCCTGCTACGCAGATATTTGATTTTTGATTAATCCCTGAACTGCTGATGATGGCTATCATCACTGACATACAGTTAGAACCAATTATTTTTAAAAAGGGACTTTAAAAAAGAAAATCCCTGCAAGACTCCTCTCCGGAATGTGAACGTTCAGTCTTGATATCCAATTCTACTGTCTCCCATGGAGATTTGAATACTTCCAATTAGGCACTTCACGATCTATGGAAAATGAATCCTCTTAAGAACATCCACAAGCACAATGTACATCCTGCAGGAGGCTGGTTGAACGGCACTGCATGCTATGTTTCCATGCTCGGTGCCTCCGTGGCAGCTGGGAGTTTCTCAGGTTGCAAAGCAGATGGAGAAGAAGCTGAGTGAGCAGAAGTGAGGCAAACAGTCTCTCTGTCAATTAAAGTATGAATCCAGAGCAGAACGACATCGCCTTCAAATACTGAAGTCGTCATTTATCAAATCAAATCATCACATCACAATGTGCAACATTATCACAAGTGTTTCCACTACGGTGCATCTTTGTTTGTGAGGCATCAGTCTGAGCTTCGTCCCACTGAAAGGCCCCCTTCAGCTTCAGCTTCAGCTTTCAGGAGGCCTCACGCCGTCTTCAGGCTCTCTCAGATGCAGAGTTCCTAATGAAAAGGTCGACTGTGAGCTGTGGAGTCCTTCTGGGAGTGAAGCCATGCCGAACTGGAACACAGCTGGTCTGAGGGTCGCCTCAGTGCTTTTACTGAGAGTGAGAAACTACGCTCTACGTTCTGCCATTGATGTTCTTTTTGGACCACAAACGCCTTTCTCTGGAATCTCACATTTAATTAGCATCGTACAGTCTAATTTCTGAAGGAACTGAACCACAGGCCATCACCTCACTGGTGTCTAAATCAGCTCAGGTTCAGCTAGGCCTGGGCGATATACTAAAAATTCATCGATACCGAGATTTACTACGATAACCAACGTCATTTTGCCCATGTCGGTAAATTCGGTATTTAAAAAAAAAAGTCTGCTTTAGCTGAGTAGGTGTGCCGTGTTCATGTCCCTTTAAGACGCTGCGCTACGCGACTCCACCAACTCCTGTTGTCCCAGCAGCCAGCAGAAGAAGCTGAAGCAGAGCAGACAGACGCCGTTCGACCCTCTGAACATCCCAACCAGCAGACATGATCTCTGGACACATAGCATGGCGACATGCTAGTTTAGCCGCTAGCGGCTACAGGCTAACAGCCTGCAGGGCTGCAGATTAATGCTGGTCGACCGTCCCGGACAGTGAAACTCCTCATCAGTCCAGCAGAAGCTCCTCATGCTGTCTTACTGAACAGGCCTATGTTCTGGTGCTGTGTTTGTTTATATCACGCTGCATGTGCAGCTCTGAGTCCTGCTCCGTGTCTTCTTCTCCATTTTGGAATTGCTGTGTCAGAGTGACAGCGCCATCTGAAGGCCTGGCAGGTGAACTACATCGTTATGAGTCCTTGTTATGTTGCGTAGATGTAAATATTTCCTGAAGCGATGCTGTGTGGACAGGAAACTGAGGACGAGATTGTAAACAAAAAAGTTGGGCTCATCTGTAGCTCAGGGACATCACACTGGAAACATCTGGAACCACG
Source organism: Salarias fasciatus (assembly GCF_902148845.1). NCBI lineage: Eukaryota > Metazoa > Chordata > Actinopteri > Blenniiformes > Blenniidae > Salarias > Salarias fasciatus. The sequence continues at coordinate 3,495,317 of NC_043751.1, read as the reverse complement.
TAATTTCCCATAATAATAATAATTTCCCATAGTCTTCCAGTCATCGGATTTTCCCTAAAGCCCACAGAGAAGACATTTACATTAACAGCAGAGTTCTGTCGGATTTGGGCGTCTGTTGCTGTGAAAGTTAGGATACATAGATATGTTTTGTACCCTAGTCTTGATAAGCGTAATAGAATTTCAAGAAAACTGACCCCATATAATGAGAAATAAAATAATAATAATGTTTGCACGTTTGCCTGAGCCCACAGTAAACTGTCAGAAGTTTAATAAATGTTTCAGTGTTACAAAGTAGAAGTAATAAAGATTGGCATGTTATTAAACTCACAGCAGCTTTGAGAAGCCAGAGTTCAGTTTTCAACGTGGCTGCATGCAATGCTACTAATTCTCAAGGGTTTCATAACATTTCACAGGTTTTCTCGACCACGACACCGATTCTAATAAAATGTTGCCTGTGCTCAAGAGAGAGAAAAAAAAAAAACACCTTAATACCACTTTAAACTATTAGAAAACTTTCTAAACCAGGTCTAAGCTAAAAAATAAAGAGTCCTGGTCAAAATTCATAAAAATCAATGTGAACTAAAGACAATCAGTCTAAACTCAAGAAAAACATTCTACACAGTCTAAATATGGTCTAAATTTGACAAAATCAGTCTGCTCATGGTCTAAAACCATGAAAACCAGTCGACCTGGTCGAAGTTCAAGAAAACGAATCTGCCCATGGTTTCAAAAAAACAAAAAAACAAAAAAAAAAAAAAAAAACATCAACAACAAAAAAAAAAACAGTTTGCTCATGGTCTAAACTCAAGAAATCCAGTCTACATGGTGTCTTCACTGCAGGAAATCTGCCCCAGTTCAGGAAAACCAGTTTAAACTTGCTCTAAACTAAAGTGATCAAGCTGTAAACGGCCTAGTGTGGAAAACCAGACGCCAAACACATTATTTATAGATTTGCATTCACGCAAAAACTCACCAAAATGAGTCCTGATATGAGGGAGGAAGTGCCCGTCAGAGCCACGTAGAACTTGGGTGTCAGGGTGTTGAGAAACATGCTTACTGTGGAAAGACACAAGAAGAGGAGCTCAGTGACTTTTACCCAGGTTCACACACAACCTAATCTACACACAGACAAAACACTTCAGGAAAGATGGATGCATCTCTACGTTTGCAGATGAAGGTGGAGTAAATGATGGAGAGCCAACACATGACTTTAGGATCCCAGGTAGATTTCACTCATCCATGAACTCTGATTCATGTGTTAAATTATCCCATCGCTAAGTGGAGGCAATGACAAGAGAAGCTGTAAACACAGCGGCTTGATCAAGTCCTCACACTGGTCCATTCCGCCACAGGACCATGTTTTGATCCAAGTCGTCCACTGTCGCTCTGCTGGGTGTTTCTGTCCTGCTGGACAACGAGTCTCAAGTCTTTTCAGGTTTCCCTCCAACACTGCTCTCCATCCATCTTCCATCAGCTCTGAGCAGCCTCCCTGCGGCATGATGCTGCCTCCACCATGCTTCCCAGTGGGGATGGCGAGTTCAGGGTGATGTGCGGAGCTAGTTTTTAGCCACATGTGATTTTTTGCATTAAGTCCAAAACGTTCACTAGATACACATAGATTTAACCAAAAAAAAAAAAAAAAAAAAAAAAAAAAAAAAAGCAATGCACCAACCACATGTATCCAACACTTTAACCTGCTCCACCCACGCTGCTAACTGCTAGCCACGCTCAGGTTAATTCAGCATGATGGAGGCCTGAGAAGATCACACAGCTCGGAGAGCTGCTTCACTTCACTTATTGATGCTTTTAGGGCTTCAGGAAGATTCTAGAAGATGTTGAGTCTGCATGCGCGATGCAGGGGCAATGCTAAATGCTACATGCTAACCTCCAGAGTACTGCAGGGAGCAGAGAGCCTCCAACCTCTGCAGACACACTGAATAAAGACTACAGGTGGATCTGAATACACACATTGATTATTACGGCGACAACATTTTAAATACTTGCACATGAACCGACTTAAATTTTTAAAGTTTTATGACTGTTAGGGTTTGTTTCCTTGCAAAGTAACACGTCCATCTGTTGGATTGTGTCGGACAGAGGTTTTTTTTTTTTCTTCAAAAGAGATTATGAGTCCGTGACCATTCCAGAAAAACACCGGAGCCCCTTCTTTAGGTTCTCTTCAAAATAAAACCCTGGATTGATACGACGTGAGGAGTCTCTGCCGACAGTCATGACCATGGCCGTGAGCCGGGACACACAGCGCTGTGTGTGATCACACACCCCGTGCAGCTGGGCGGTGAAGAGCAGCTCTTGGAGCAGAAAGCCTCTTTCATCGGCCCGTGGTGAAACAGCTGCTGAGAGGGAAACGAACCGCCGTCTGACTCCTCGTCAGGCCAGAAAGAAAGCTTTAATCCACATCGGGGATGATCCCGCACACCAATTACTCCGTGGACCAAAATTCAACCAAGATCACTCAACAACCACCCCCACCCCAAAAAAATTAAATCTACATTTATATTCAAATCTGTTAAACATGGTCCCTGAAGGATACGGTGTGTATCCAGATCAATCTGAAGCCTTTAATCACAATCTTCAACAACTTTCTCAAACCAAAGAGCAGTTCATATGAGGCCTATAAAGCAGGACAGGTGCTGTTGCCTTTAAGGTTGGAAATATTTCTGAGTAAAACTCTCAGAATGAATGAACAGGCAGAAGTTCACACACTCTTTAAAGCTTCTGCTGCAACGTGCGCTCCACAGCCGCGGTCAACAGCTGCTCTGCGTCCGCCAGCAGATAGACAGTAACAACACAGCGGCGTCCAGAGGGTCGTGACCCCCGGGGACTTCAGGGCAGCCGTTCTGCCGTCTCCGTGTGGACGGACATCGTTTTCAAAACGTTGCAACGTGAAAGTGAAACTTTGCTGAAATGAAAATGTAAAAGTGAAGCGTTTTCACTTGAAAATTTCCTGTTAAGCTTTGTCCAAATGAATATTCATTTATTTCACAATCGTTCAAATGTTCTGTTCTCAGTGGAGCGACGCTATCAGGAATCTCCTCCTGGGATTAATAAAGCATTTCTTCTTCTTCAAAAGATGAACTCTGTTCTTCATGCTGAGATAATTAATAAACCAGAAGAACACTTCCAAACACCGAAGTAAAACCATCAAAAAAACATTTGAATTTAGCTACAAAAACCTGCTCAAACAAACAGCAGACCTCGCTGCTCATTCACCTTCATGCACGTTTCTTATCTGAGCAGTTCATAAACTGGATGGAAAAGATTTTAACACCGATTCATTTCAAACTCTTCCTCCATTATGATCAATAAATGATGAAAGTATCATTAACAACAGCTGATTCCTCTGGATGATTTTATGTTTGATGTATTTGAGTAAAACGAGACGTGAGCGAGAGACGTAGCATCGTTGGCTCCGGCTTCAGAGGCCGATGCAGCGGCTGATCCTCAGATCAACACTCAGTTCAAACCCACACACTCACACACACAAACACACACCTGGAGTGTTCAGCTCACAGCCCTGACACAGACTGTTTACACTTGGAGGTATCCTGCGATTCCTGCTGATCACTCCTGATCAGACGCTCCTCCAAACGGCCCACAGCGCGGTTACTGGTCACCCAGCTGGCGTTGGACCGGCTCATCTGTCCAGGCCGTTCATGGCACCGTGTCTCTGCGGACCGCGTTCGGCCGTCGATGTTCTTTTCCCTAGTTTTCTTAGAAAGTCGTCAAGTCTCCTTTTATCCGGCACTGATGACGTTTGTTTACGTATGGAGTATGTTCCCGCCACGCCGCTGCTACCAGGACACATGATGGTCACAGCAGACAGAGGACAGAGGACAGGACGTCCTGCTGTCTGCTGGACGGAAGAAAGAGCAGCGAGCTCATCACTCACCCTCCACTCCACTCAAACATCCACAGCACGCCGGCTCTCATTGGACAGAGGGACAAACCGGCGCACAGAGGTGGTCTCATTCACTGCCGGAGACCCCCGTCCGTTCCCTCTCTCCCTCCGTCTGATTGGCTACTGTCTCCGAGTGACAGCGGGACGGCGCTATCACGGCAGGCTGCGTCCCCGTCTCCCTCTGGTAACCCAGCAGAACGAGTCCGGGAGAGGAGGGGGGTTCCAGCCAATCAATAGCATGGATTTTAATGAAGGACTGTAGCGGCGGGGGGGTGGGGTGGTCTCAGCCTCCTCCTGCAGAGGTAACCATGACAACCCTTAAATGACCCTCCAGGAGAACGGATGAAGGCGTCTGGGATCAGTTTTGTGCAGGCAGTCCGCTCTGCGATGGAGGCAGGGCAGCGATGCGTTCAGGGTCCTCTCGCTGTGAAGCGGCCGTGAGCGGAGCGCCGAAGCTCTGGCTTCCTGTGACGGAGCACCGTGATGGAGGAAGGCCGACCATGTCTGCTCCTGCACTCGGCTGTCAGCGCAGTGACTATCTGCACGGGGCTACGCTGCGAGCGTTCAGCCGCCGCCACCAGCGGGGACACCGCCACGCTGCACGGTCCGACCGCAAACAGAAACACGCTGCAGCTGGAGCTCCCGCAAAATGTAATACCAACCAGACTTCTCTGAGTATCCAGGAGTCAGCTGGATTCAGTGGGTCTAAACAGGATCATCTCTATTCTGTTTTAGTTACACGGCGCCAAATACAACACGGCCATTTAAGACGTTTTTACAGAGAAAAAGCATGACTTCAGCTTTAGCATGAAGAAACCTGCAGAACCAGACTCAGAGGAGACTTTCTGCTGTTCCGGTCGGAGTGGCGGGATGGAAGGAAAGAAAAAGATGGGAGATGGAGGAAAGATGGATATTTGGATTTAATCCTGTTTGTATTACAGGACAAGACTTCAAGAAACTCGACTGTCAGCTGAAGTGAAAGTAGAGCCGCTATTAAGGAGATGTAGAGCCACTATAGAGGAGATGTAGAGTCACTATAGAGGAGATGTAGAGTCACTATAGAGGAGCTGTAGAGTCACTATAGAGGAGATGTAGAGTCACTATAGAGGAGATGTAGAGTCACTATAAAGGAGATGTAGAGCCGCTATAAAGGAGATGTAGAGTCACTATAGAGGAGATGTAGAGCCGCTATAAAGGAGATGTAGAGTCACTATAGAGGAGCTGTAGAGCTGCTATAAAGGAGCTGTAGAGCTGCTATAAAGGAGCTGTAGAGTCACTATAGAGGAGATGTAGAGCCGCTATTAAGGAGATGTAGAGCCGCTATAGAGGAGCTGTAGAGCGTCTGAAGAGTACCGCTGTGGTGTGAGCATCTGGATCTGCTGAGAGAGCACCAACACCACCATAATGATACAGAGGGAACTGTGCTCTAATTTATTCCTCCCTTCGCTGCAGACCTACAATCGGAAAACAATCGGGTCTCAAGAAATGAGGTTTTAGTTTCGTCAGGCACAAAGAGGAACATCCTCCATTGACATCCCACAGCTCCAAGTGTGGCTGACATTCTGGCTCATCCTGGATGTTACACCCCCCCAAAAACCCAATCCTCCCCCTTCCATCAGCAGCCCAGCTCACATGATAATTATCCCTGGAACAGGCGCCTCTACCCACCCCTTGGTCTCGGTGCCGCTCATCCCACCGCTCAGAGGGACACTTCAGCCTCCTCTCAGCTGGTTACCGGCTGCCGATGCCGTCTGTGACCAGTTCAGCAACTCTAAAGGCGCTCTAAGTGGCTTTAAAGGCGCTTTGAGCTTCCTATTTGGAGCCTCCACTCTGATCTGCTGCTGAAGTCCTGCAAAGTTTACACACTGGAGTCCGTCTCAACGCAGAAACCACTGCGAGTTCACAACATGGAGCTTTTAGCCACCATGACCTGCACGTGTACCAGAGGCCTGTGGGAGGGCATGGAGCCTCTGCAGGAACATTTCACTCCCACTGAAAATGTGCTTGGTGAGTTTGGAGATGATAAAGATTTAAAGCTGCTGATGGAGCTCCTGCAGTTGCTGCTTGATCAACAGAAAGAAACCGCCAGAGTTGGTTTCCTCTGGAAGAGGCAGGCAGACGGCCCGGATGCTTCACGGACAAAACAGATCTGCGCTGCAAATCATCCTGATGTTGAAATTTGGGACAAAAGCAGCAATGCTGCTGGCTAAGCATGCCACTCAAAAGAGAGAACTTGGAGGTCAGGCGGAGCACGGCTCCCGGCTCCATCCTTCATCCACAGAGAAGCTCTGGTTTTTGGTTCTGGTTCAACTTCCAGCCTCAGAGTGAGCTCTGAGCTCTCACCGACAGAAATAGCAGAAGTCAGCAGTTACCACAGAAACCTGATCGCCCAACGCACAGGGGGGTTACCACGGCAACAGGGACGGCGCCTCCATCAAATGGCCATCTCCAGCGAGCGCGCCACGCAACCTGGAGCTCCGTCACCGCGGCACCGAGGCATGATGGGAACCCTCCCAGACAAATGATCCAAAACCTCAGAATTGTAGTCAGACTGGGTCCAGTTTGGGGAGCAACACCCCCCCAGCTCCAGGGCCAACAGCCGCACCACGCCACAAACACCCGCATCAAGCCCGGAGTTCGTCCAGAAGCAGAGTGACCACGAGAAAACATCCTGAGTTCCTCCATACACTTCAAAGTATCTTTAAAACACGCTGGAAGTGTTTCCAGCCCCCGTCTCTCTCTTCCATCCACCTCCAAAGCCTCCCTAATCTAATCCCCGTGTCCTTCACAGGAGTTAAACTGCAGAAACTCGATCTGAGTGTGGGACGCTCACCAGAACCCGGCAGGAACTGAGATCCCGGCCTTTAATCTGCTTTCTGCCTCCAGACAAAGTCACAGTGAGGACTGAAGAAACATGGAGGAGCTATACAGCAATCACCTTCCTCCACTGACACCAGGAAGAGCCAGGAAGAGCCAGGAAGGGCCAGGAAGGGCCAGGAAGGGCCAGGAAGAGCCAGGAAGAGCCAGGAAGAGCCAGGAAGAGCCAGGAAGAACCAGGAAGAACCAGGAAGAGCCAGGAAGAGCCAGGAAGAGCCAGGAAGAGCCAGGAAGAGCCAGGAAGAGCCAGGAAGAGCCACGAAGAGGAACACGGGTCAACAGGAAGTGAGACCTTCAAGTCCCAGAGCGCAAAATTAATCAGGAGCCACAAAACAGGAATAAACTTTAAAATGAAGAAAACACAGATCAGAACACTGGAAATACTGTCTTCTCTGAAGTTTAACTGCAGCTCAGAATTCAGACGTTTCATTATTTTTAGACACTTTAGTTTTTCTACTTCTTTCTCTCAATTTTAGCAGTTTTTAGCTTTAAATGTTTAATAATTTTTTTGTTTTTGTTTTTGATTCAGTTATTGTATTCATTTGAACTTTTATTCCTTTTACCTTTTCAAATGGTTTTAAGTGTTTCTTTATCTTGTCTTTAAACTATTCGAGCTGTTTTTTACCATTAGATTGTAAATTCTTGACCAGTTTTAGCCGTTTTAATCATTTCATTGTAATGTTTTGGTGCAATTTTAGCTGTTTTTACCATTTGATTGTCATTTTTTTGGGCAGTTTTAGTAGTTATACCTTCATCTTACCAGGAGGTAAATGTGCTGAAGGGAGAGTGAGCGTCCAGGACAGCCTGACATGGGATCAATAAGCCTCCGGCTGTAAAACCGACTCTATTCTGATATGCTTTTAATTTCTTTGGTCTGAACTTTGTGCTGTAAGTCATTCGTTCTCCTCACTCTGTCTTTCTGTCACAGTCTGTTGTGACTTCTGATCAAGTTTAAATGTCTTTGAAAGGGAAGAAAAATCAATAGAGCTTGAGGCAGAAATTGAATGCTGCTCCATCTCACAAAGCTGCGGCTCCTGACCTCCATTTTCATGTGGCGTGGAGCTTTGTGGGGCTCCTGAACGCTCCACTTCCTCCTCAGGTCAGAGCGGAGACGGCGACCGCCCGCCTCCACCTGACCGGCCAACCACAGACCAGGACGGTTCACACGCCGGCTTTACACTTTGTATTGAAACGAGAAATGAAAAGCCTCGAAACACAACAGCAGAATTCAGAAACAAGCTTTGGAACGCGTCACTACTGACGTCTGGAGAGCTGAACGGCGCCTGTTCGCTGATCCTGCAGATCCTGGACCAACGTAGACCGAGTGAAGGGCCGCCAGTGTTCCAGCTGGAGCTACAGGCAGCAGACAGGAAGCATGGTGGGAACCAATCGCTTCAGAACAAAACCCGGCAGACTGTCAGATCACAAAACTACAGCCAAATATTTTCAGAGGGAAGACGCTGGACAAAGACTGCTGGATGTTTCTTTAATCCTCCATCTTCAAGGTAAACCTGGTAAATGAAGCTCATTCACTGCTTCAGTCAGTTTTCTCAGACCCGTTCACACCACAAGGCTTCAGGTGGAAACGCTTCATTAACACGTTTTCCTTTCAGGAAAGTTTCACGGTTCGATGGCAACGTTTTGGAAATGACGTCCGTTTACACAGAAACAAAAGAAACAGTGAAAACAACGTAGTGAGCATGCCCGGCCACCAGCTGATGAACTTTAGAATGAAACCAGACACACACACTGCAGAGAACAACACACTCTAAACATTAACAAAGGGGAACTCAGACATTATGGACACAACACCGAGCTGGATTATTATTATGGTGACTGTCAACTCTAAAACTACCAGGACCGGGAGAACCTGCACTGGAACCAGGACCAGGTCCATCACAGACTACCACGCTCACGAGGCGACGCGATTTGGACGAATAAACGGTCGTAAGCGTGAACCGTCGTGTCCGAGCAGAGACACGGCCGCCGGTCTCGCCAAGCGTGGAACCAGCGCCGCAGGCCTGCAGGACCGGCACTCCGGAGCCACATCACCACCAACAACTCACTCAAAGCCAGCAGTATCCATGACGCCTGCACTTTTCTAGGACATTAACAATGAATCAAAGCTCCCAGCATCAGAGCACGAGCTCCTCCGCTCAGGACGAACAGCATCTCACTGAAGCAGCAGAAAATCGAACGGAGGCTGAGGTCTGTCACATCGAAAGCACAAATTATCACTGAAAAGATTAAAAAATTACAAAAAGTCTGCCAGGTAATAATTATTACTTCTGCTATAATAATAATAATTTGAACATATCAGCTCAGCAGTCCACAATTTTTCACTGGTTGAACTATTCTGTATTTTTTTTGGCAGCAACAATCTCAAAAAGGTCCCAGAGTCCCGGAGCAGCACAACAATGTTCAGTAGGATATTAGTGAGTGAGATTTTTCGTGTTTTGAACAGGATCCAGTGTTCGATCAGTTGACCTGCAGAACGTGAAGGTATGACGGAAACTTCCCGGTTCAGTCTTTTGTGAGGTGAGCTGAGCCGTGCATGATGACAGATTTTGTGTTTTTGAGTAACTTTGCATAATTCTGCATGAAAAGAGATCAGAAATAAAGAATCGGACCAGGAGTTAAGGATCTGTAACCCCGGCAGGCGGCTGATCACTGAGAGAGTCGGTGTGTTTCCTGGATTTGGAGATGGCATGCAGCCGCCGCCTTGTCTTCGTGGTCATGTCTCTGGAGGGGAAACTTGCTGCGTGAAACCACATGACGGCGTTAACGTCTGTCCGAGCTCACTGAACACCTGGACTGAGAGCAGAGAGGAATCCAGCTTCTCTTCTCTGACTGGATCCACCGACTCAGGTTGGTGTCAAATCAACTTCGAGCTTCCAGATCCTGATCGAAACTCCGAAGACTTGTGAGCGGACGTGTTTCAGAAAGAGGAGAAATCCCTTCACGGCAGTTTGGAAGTTGGTGGATGACCTTGGTGAAGGTCGAGAGGCTGACATGTGTTGAAAAGTCCGTCAAGGTGAGGCTGTGAGGAGACGGAGCGCCGGGGATGGAGGGAAACCAGAAGAGGCTCCTGTCGTCTGCTGTTACCAGGCAGAAAAACAGGAAGGAGAGGTGGAGGACCACTGAGCTCCCACCACCCACAACTCACCACGAAGCCTCCGCTACAACTTGTTGGAGCAATTTTGTGGAAGAACTTGAGAGGTCGCAGTGACCTTGATCATTCGTGTTCCTCGTCAGCTCGTCTTCGGTTAGAGCAGACCTCTGGACCAGGTTAACGCCTCTGAGCTGCTCCAGACAGGCGGACAGGTCAAAACAACCCCACCTGCTCTCACACGTGACCCTGAAACGACCTCAACATTTAGGGAGGACTTTCTGAACTTTGGCGGTGAAGACGAGCCGTCAGTTCGAGTTCTGACAGACACCCGGCAGCCGCGGCGCTAACACGCTTCAGCCCCAGCATGCTAGCTGCCATCTGCCGTCAGAGGAGGGACGCCGGCGCTCGGCGGCCGGTCGTCCTCCGAGCAGCGGGGCGGGTGGAGCGGAGGGGTCGGTCCTGAAGGGTCTGGAGGGCTGCGGAACGACCCCGGGCGGAGGGCACGTGTCCAGCCCGGCGCTCCGCTCCACTCCCCTCCCACCCGGCAGCCTGCGAGCGAAGCCAGCGACGCCGACGCTCCGGAGGCAGGCGGCGTCCTCTCCGAGCCGCCGCTGCCGCCGCCGGAGCAGAGCTGCAGACGGGGCGACGCTCGGCGTGACCGGCGAGCTCCCGGTACCGAGCCCTCACGCCAAAATGGTAGAGCCCGGATTTCTCCCCCGTGCAAGTCTGCCACCAGCCACCATGGAGGCAACAACAGGAAGAGGCGAGGCGAGGAGAGGAGAGGAGAGGATGCATTCCTCCTCTCCTCCAGATAAAAACACACACACACACACACACACACCGACATGGAGGGGATGCACAAACACAGACGCACAGAGGAGGAGGATGGTGGTGGTACTTACATGAGGACTCTGTGCCGAACATGGCTGGGCCGGGAGCTGTGATGGAGAGAGGAGGAGGAGGAGGAGGAGGAGGAGAGGGGGAGGGGGGGTGAGAGAGAGAGAGAGAGAGAGAGGGGAGGTTGATGAGCAGGCAGCTACACAGCGGGGGTCATCAAAGCAACACAATGCAGCCAGCCGGCCGTCGCTGCCTCCCAGACGGCCAGATGCCCCGACTCCGGCTCGCCGCCGCTCGCTTCAGTTAAAAAAAAAAAAAAAAAAAAAATCCCTCCTGACGCACGCTCGCCGCGTCCCGCCGCCCGCCACGCAGAGCACCGCCGGCCGGGAGGCCTTCTGGGAGGATTCAACCGGCAGCAAGGGCAGAGATCCGTCCCGGTCCCCACATGAAGATGCACGGCCTCGGCGCGCTACTGCATCCTTCCTGCAGTGTACGGCGTCCCGCTCATCCTCCCCGCCGTCTCATTCCACCGGAGGCTTCACTAATGAAAGACGGAGCGGAGGGGGAGGGAGGGAAGGAGGGGGGAGGGCCAGAGGAGAGAGTATTCCCAAGGAGAGGAGAGGAGGAGGGTGGAGAAGGAGGGAGCGAAAATCCAGTCCCCCCCTTCAAAACCATAAAAACTGTGGTGAGGAGCCTCCGACACCGCTGCTGCTGCTGCAGCCGCCGTAAGACAATAGCTGTGCAAACAGCCAGTGACGTCAGGGGGGGGGGGGGGGGGGTGACTGACAACTGCTGCTGGAGGGAGGGAGGGAGAGAGGGAGGGAGGACGGAGAGGGGGGAGGAGAAAGACAGGCAGGAGGAGGAGGAGGTGAAGCAAAAAGGTGATAAAAGAGTGATCTGAATTAAAAGAGACACGAGGAGGAAGAGGAGGAGGAGAGGAAGCACGCGGGGGGGGGGGGGGGGGGGGGGGGGACGACGACACAGGACACCACGTCATGTGGACGTTACAACCCTGCCCTCCGCTCATCCTACACCTAAAACCACATCTCCACCGCAGCTACCTGGAAAATAATCCTGGTTCAATATCACACACACACACACACACACACACACACACACACACAGATGGAGGGGTGGGGGATGGGGGTGGCTGAGGCTCAAAACAAGCCATTTTATATGATAAATGATAAAAAACACGTCTGAAATGCTTTCACACCGGGACAGTCCGGGACTCGGCTCGCTTCATTTGGTCTGGTTTTCTTTCACGCTGCGCTTTAGAGAGCGGAACAATGCAGTTCCAGCAACGGGCTGTTTGGGGGCGCCGTCGCCCAAAATGATGACTGACCAGAGAGAAGTGAAGAAGAAACCCGCCGCCCCAGCAGTCGGCTAGCGGCTAGCTGCTCCACGACTCCAGAACAGAGAAAACTCCGGACGCGACAGGAGACCGAGGCCCCGTTTAAACCATATCTCAACATTCAGAATCGCTGAAAACGATGCTAGCAAGCCTACCAGGTCATGACGGAGTGTGAGGTAGCGCATTTTCACCCAAAATGCAACAAAGGTTCTGCCTTTTCACTCGAGAACGCTGTGTAAACAAGATACAAGAACCTCATCTACTGAACACCCTCTGATAAAAGCAGCTAGTGGCGGCTGCTAAACGTTCCAGTCAGCGCAGAGAAACAGAGGCGATGCAAAACACAACGACAAAAATACAAAACACAACTTAAACAAACCAAAACACAACTAAAACATGGAAGCAAACCCTCAATGGAAGTCCGCAGCAAGAAAAAAAAGGACTTTGTTTCCTGGGGACAATAATTTCTGACAGACTATTTGGAGTTTCATGAAACGTATGTCCACAACATGATGAGCATTTCAACGCAGTGTTGACTTCTGAAAACACTCCGACAGAGACACTCATCACAACGGTCGAGCAGCGGCGCTTCACTGAGGCTTCATCCAACTCTCCCTAACAGAAACGGTCCGTCCTAAAATACTGTCTCCCGGAAACAAAGCCCGTCCTTCCGACAGCTGCACGCTTCCGTCGTGACCCCTGCGTGTTGCGTTGACCTTTTCGGGCCGCAGGAACGGAGACGCTGCTGCTGGACGCTTGTGGTTAATGCCGCTCTGTGTTTTCAGAACTCAGCGACGCCAGTCACCGTGTTGGAACGGTCACAACACGGAATGAGGAATAGAACAAGACCGAAACTAAACTTTCACACTAGCTAGTCTGATTTAAGGACAACAGAAAAAAGCACTTAAAACATCGTCCCTGAAATGTATCATGGGTATCCAGATCCTCGTTTGAGGTTCTCTGCAGGACTCTGGAGGTTAGCGTTTAGCATTTAGCTTCCTCTTTAATGCAAACTGTGAAAACAGCTCCTGGCGCTCCGGTCTGGAGCCTGTAAATATAAATGAAGAGCACAGATGTCACGGCCGCCTGCCTGCAGCTAATGAACGGTTACGGAGGATGAACAAGAACAACGGCCGCTACACTCAATTAAAGAGACGGGCGGCCCCACGTTAACACGCCCCCCGACCCACACCCCTCAATGAGCCCGAGATAGCTTAGCATGAGGATTAGCTCAGCTGCTCAACAGAGGAGCGCTGGTGGAGGCCTCGCTTCCTTTGTGTCTGCTACACCCTCCTCCTCCTCCTCCTCCTCCTCCTCCTCCTCCTCCTCACAGAAAATGATAAAAAAAAAAAAAAAGACCAAAAACAAGTAAGTCACCAAAGTGCTCCACGCTGCCGGTGAAAACCACAAAACCACTGCCACGCCACGAAAAAATAAATAAAACTGTGTTTGCTTTTATTGTAAATTAGGTCACTGTCACATATTTGATCTGTGGAGGGAAATAAAAAGCCATGATCAGATGTAATGTGGCAAAAACTGTCCAGAAAATAAAAAGAGCTGAAATGACACCAGCTGCTACAAGAGGATGAGCGGGGTAAAAAATAAAAAACGCTTAAAAAAAAAAAAAAAAAAATAGTTCAACCATAAAAAAATAAATAAATAAAAAATTGTAGAACAGACTGCTGAAGCAGCAAAAAAGGTCAAATAGCTACAAAAACTACTTCAGTGTCTGTAGGTACCGCTCAGATTGAATGAAACCATTAGAAAGGGAAGTTCTGGTGCAGACAGAACGACAGAACGACTCCGCCGTCTTGTGGCTGTGGAGGAGTTCTGATGGGCGGGAAGCGGCGGAAGCGTCTCCGAGTCGGAGCAGACGGATCCGTCTCCTCTGGAGTCCTCAGGATGTCGATGGGCTCAGAACGGAGAGCCAGGACGCTGCTCCGTCCGGGTTTCTCCCATCTGGACACACAGCAGCTTTTATTGTGAAGGAATGAATCTCAGCTGAAATGTGTGCGACAGCATTTTAGTGTCAACAGGCAGCTCTTTGAAAACAGTGCGCCATTTCCTAAACACTGTGCTCTACAGACGTAACAATTCCCCAGACTATCTGTTCCATTATTTTTCAAAAATAAAATAATCTTTTCGTTGTTGCATCCAAGTGCAATCCTGTCTTTTCTCATCTTCTTTTCTGTCTCAGATTAAACTTCTTTTTATTCCTGAGGTAGGTACAGTAACTAAGACACCAGCTAAGGCAGATTTACTTTTCTTTGTAAAAGAATAACTTCAAATATCTTCTGTCCTCACAAAATAAAACAACCCTTCTCCATTACTCCCCGTAATCTGTAAAATTCTTGGCAGGAGTCAAACTACAAACTAAACATGAAAAAAGAGCGAATTATCGCCGAGTAATCGTTTAGTATGCAAATTATCCAACGATGCAGCTCCTTTGAGCCACGGCCTCGGATATCTGGGTATGTTCAGCACTGGGTCCCTCCATCAGAACAGAGGACCAGGACCAGGACCAGGACCAGGACCAGGATCAGGACCAGGACCAGGACCAGGATAAAGAGGTATCGTCTGGCTGTCTCCACTGATCTGTGGAACAAAGGCGGTCCTCTCTGGCTGCAGGGTTTTCTTAAAGAGGGAAGAAGGTGTCCCTCCCTGCACCTCCTCTCTCACCTCCCCCTTCATCATGAGGCCGTTCACTCGCCCCGCCCCCGCTCCCGCTCGCCAAGCACCTCCCTGGAAAGGAAAAAAAAAATGAAGCATCTCCTCCCGGTTGCTAGGCAACTGAAAATAAGCGTGAGGGGAGCGTGGTGGTGGTCGGGCAGGAGGACAGGGTGATCTGGAGCAGGGATGCTGCTGTAATGAGGCTGGAGGAGCCAGCAGAAGCCAAACGCCGTGAAGAGCGCCGTTCTACGGCGTTCCTCACTTCCAGCCTCTTCTTTCATCGGTGCTGAACACTGAGAGCTTTGTTTGCTGGCATCCTGAAGAAAGGGGGGAACATGTGTTTCCATCCCGACAGACGGGAGAGGAATCGGAGCAGAAACGCCTCCTCGGGCCACACGGACCACGTCTCTCACAAGTCCTGATCCCCCTCCTCCTGGGGAGCGTTCAGGACGTCAGAGAGGATCCAAACCGTGACCGCCCAGCAGAAGAGCCAGTCTCATCCCCGTCCTGGTCCTTCCCTGACCTGCAGTCAGACCAGGTTCCGTCCCTCAGACCCCCCCCCCCGCTCTCTCAGGTCCAGCCTGGGCCCAGAGGCAGCGCGGTCCTGAAAGTGGGTCAGCCGGCTGCAGGCCGCCGTCACTGCTGACCCCCGCTGGCGGAGGAGGGGAAGTGAGCGGAGCTGCTCCGGCTGGGCCAGCGTCATCCAGGACCCGCCGGGGCGAGTGGTGGGATCAGGGTTTCAATTCACACTACTCAGGTGAAGCTGTTTATAGCAGATTGACTGGATCCGCGATTCCAAATCAGTAATTTTTCCTCTTTACAAGACAGAACAGAGTGGAATCGCAGTGTTCTGTTGTGACTGAACAAAGCCTAAATCAATTCTTGCGTCTTGTAAAGAATTTGGATTCTGAAAGTGAATTTGACAACAGTTTACTGACCTCCAGTGACTTCCTCCATATGTGACACAGCACTTATTGAACTGGCCAATGCTGATTTTACAGTCCAGAAGCCATCATCCGCCTCGGATCGGTGTTTTCTGTATGAGACCGAGCCGTGGAGGAACTCTCAGCTACAGCTGTTGGTGGAGTGCTTCCTTCTCCTAAAGGCGGATTCAGACCAGAACCCTGTTTGTGAGAACTTACAGACACCGTAGGGTAATTCAGGGCTTCAGGGTTCCTGCTCTGACACCCATTCTATTAATGTTATCACGCAGTTTGCATTTATTCAAACCCGTGCAGGCAGTCAAATGTCCCTCCATGTAAATGCAGGCCGCTCAGCGCCTTCATTCATCAAACTGTCTTCGAATGCAAATCGGAGACGGACGTGGAACGATAACGACCTGCCGGGTGTTCAGGAAGAACTACTGCAGCGGTTCCCAACCTGAGGTCGTCCTGGAGGAGGCCACGGCTTCTGCAGGCTCCGAAGGTCGTCGCGTTAAATCTACACGTCAGAAGACGTTGAGCACATGAGGAGGGTGTCCCTACCCTGACCGTGTCCTTTAACAGCTAGCTCCACTGTGGTCCGCAACATTGTCTCAGATACAATCTGATATTTGAGTTCAGGAGACTTCCAGAGGTCTTCTGGTTTATTGCTCCAGTTCCAGTCCACATTTCAGCTTGACCAGGGTTTTCACTGAAATGATTTTCAGTACGGAGGCTCTGATCAGCACCGCCGCCGGATTCAGAGACTCAGAGAAGGTGGATTTTAGCCGGATCCACCTCGACGCCTGCCCTACTGTCAGGGTGTTTTCTGGTCATTTCTGCACAGCAGCAGTGACCTTTAGCTCACTTGGCTGCAGCGACGGCTCGTGTGGCAGCGTGGCGGCGGCGGCGGAGGTTCGCCTCTTCGGCCCCCTCTGGGTGCTTCAAGGGGTAAAAGTCCAAAGGGTCGTGGAGGCCTTGTGGGGTTTTTGATGGGCACGGGTCAAAGAAAGCAGCCTTTCTTTGATGGTGGGCTTTCCTCTGGGCAGGAGCAAGAGCAGGGGTGGGGGCAGGAGCAGGGGCAGGGGCAGGGGCAGGGGCAGGGGCAGGGGCGGGGGCATTCTGCCCCGCTCTCTGCCGTCAGAGCAGGGCAAACATTTGTGAGTGAGCTCATGTTTCCAGCTGGTGTCGAGCAGCGTCTAAAAAAAGCCCGTGACCAGTCCGATCTGGCTCTGCGGCGAGCGTGGCTGCTGTGTCATGTCACGGCAGACTGAGGAGGGGAAACACCTCCTCACTTCACCCTACTTTCAGTTTTCACACACACTCTTGATTCTCAGCAGCTAGAAGTTCGACTGGAGTCTAAGTAAACAACACTGAGGGTATCCTACGCCGTTCACATCCACCTTGTCCCTCTTTAAGAGTCCCTACAGGTACAGTTCATCAGCGTGCGCTCGCCACATCGACGCAACACGGCCTTTCTTCATGGCTGCAGCGCTCCAGCGGTCGCAGAATGAACGCGACGGGATGTAAATCTCTCCTTTATGCGCTGACATTTCCAGTCTGGTGGCTGGAGGGAGAATTAACGACGTCTGATCTGAGAGGTCCGCATCGAGCTTTAACCACCCGACTGCTGGGTGCAGCAACCCGAGCACCGGGACACACCTGGAGACACGCCTGAGACGACAGCAGGTGGTCCACCTGGCTGGTTTGTTAAATAGACGGATAATAATGAAAGCAGGAGGAGAATCCCCGCCTCAGTGTTTGCCTTCCCAGTTTATGACTGGAGTATTGACCACTGCTGGTTTAAAGAGACCGATCCAGAGATTCTCATCAGAAAGTGAAGGAACAAACCTGGATTTTTTTATCAATTCTAATCTGTGAAATTAGACGAGGGAGTGGCGCTCCGAGGCCTCAGACCAGGACAGCAGAGGTTCAGTCCTGTGAGGGACTCGTCTGAGTCCTCAGGAGAGACTCCGGGAACCAGAGGGACTCTCACAGGAGCCACC
Organism: Salarias fasciatus; assembly: GCF_902148845.1. Taxonomy (NCBI): domain Eukaryota; kingdom Metazoa; phylum Chordata; class Actinopteri; order Blenniiformes; family Blenniidae; genus Salarias; species Salarias fasciatus. The sequence goes on along the minus strand of NC_043751.1, from coordinate 3,477,622 downwards.
ATGAAGCGTCTTCATCCAGGCCGTCCGCTCAGAGCTCTTCCTGGCCGCTGCTGCTCTCCTCCACATCAGGCGTAACCCGAGCCGTGGCCTGACAGCAGGTCCGTCGGCCCGCCGAGGCCGAGGCTCTTCCCTTTAACGTAACCTCGCGCTGTAAATACGAGCAGAGGAGGATCCGCCGGGGAGCAGCTGTGCACGGAGGTCAAGGTCCACAGGCGACTTCCCCCCTGCACCCATTAACAGCATTCAAACTCCACGGCCTGCAGAGTGTGTGTACACGACACCGTACTGCCCACAATGGCATGCTCAGCAGGGATGGAGCGATTCATGAAGCTCATGATTCCATTTAAAATCGTCACGTTTGTTTTGACTTTTAACCGTCTTGTATAGTAGAATCGATCACTGCACTCCAACGATGCAAACATACTGACACTGATCATGAGCCTGTTTGACGCAGAACTGTGAAATAAACCGATGAACAGCAGTGACGCTGTGCCTTTAAGAGCCAGGTGCACCTGCAGCGGGACGACCCGCTCAGGTTAGACTCACTGAGCTACAAGTCCGAGAAAGTAAAGGCTTTCAGCAGAGGAAGCAGAGCCGCCTGGTGTCACGTCAACATGTGATAACATGTGATAAGAGGGAGAGTGACACAGCAGCCACCTGTGATACGCACATAGATCAGTGTTCTTTCTCCGAGGCCACAATATGAATGCTGCATGTTAAGAAGTTTGTTTAGCCTTATAATCATTAGAAACACTGACTCTGTGTGTGTGTGTGTGTGTGTCTGGCCTGAGAAACTCCCAAAACCACAGCGCCTGCTCGAGACCGTAAAAAATGACTGATAACAATTGTAAAAAACGAAAAGACAAAAATCCAAAAACACTAAAACTCCAACTTCTGTTTCTTCAGTGAAGAGAACTCCACAAGGACGAACTGAACCAGGACCACCGCACCACTGAACCAGCACACCATTCAACTACAGTACCACTGAACCACCGTACCACCGCACCACTGCACGGCTGAACCACTGCACCGCAGGACAACTGAGCCAATGGAAGCCGTGGTACTGAACCAGTGAGCCACCCAGCTGTCAACATCTGTGGCTCCAACTGGAGTTTATTAATAGCTGGAGAATCACACAAGCACACGCACAGACACACGCATGGCATGCACACGAAAGCACGGAGACACACATTCACTCTCATCCACGCGGACAGGCACACGCAGGCGCACGCGCGCACACGCAGACGGACAGGAACGCACAATTGCGCGCGCGCGTACACACAGACAGTGAGAGAGACAGACACACACACACACACACACACACACACCTGTACAAAGCAACTTTTTTCCACTTCAGAGTCTGAATGCTAGCCGGCTAGCCGCTCGCGCCGCCAGGCTAGCTGCTAACAGCTAAAGGCTAACTCCTGACTACACCGAGAAAAGTTGCGAGGGCAGCCGAGGCTCGCGTGGAGGTTCCGGGCTGGACCCAGCGAGGTGTGCCGCGAGCTTACCTCAGTGTGTGTGCGCGCGGCGGCCGGTTCGATCCGAGGAACACGCTCTCATTTCTCCAGCCCTGTAACATGTGTCCACTGTCCGGGAGCAGCTGTCTCCGTGTGTGTGTGTGTGTGTGTGTGTGTGTGTGAGAGAGAGAGAGAGAGAGAGAGTCTGTATGCGCGCGCGCGCGCCTCCGTGTTTGTGTGTGATGTGTCTATTTGTCAGTGTGTCTATGGTTGTGCGCGAATCTGTCGGCGTGTGTGTGTGTGTGCGCGCGCACACAGACGAAGTCAGACGGTCGACGTCAGCTAACAGTTAACCTGTAACCACCAGCTGCAGCTGCACAGGTCTGTCTGCAGGGGGCGCTGCGGCCTCTGCTCTTCCTGCAGGGGGCGCTGTGGCCTCTGCTCTTCCTGCAGGGGGCGCTGTGGCCTCTGGATTTTATCCATCAGTCCGCTTGTACGCATTGAGAAAAACAAACTTTACAACTGTTGTCGTCTCTCTGGTTGGAAACGTGACCACTGGCCTCCCCACGACCTCCTCTCTCTGACTTTATTCAGCTGTCAGCACAGGCTGAGTACACAAAAAGTTAAGTGTATTTGATTTGGGGTTTTTTTAATGTTATTATGTATTATATATATTTTTTAAGACTGACTGAGACCTGAATAGAGGCTCTCGGATCATCCAGGTTCTGGGTTCAGAGTCACCAGCTGATCCAGAGGTTTTCTCCTGGATCCAGGTCTGGAGAAAGAGCAGGTCTCTGAGGTCCCCCAGTGTTCAACACACCACACTGTGACCCCTCCACCTGCAGGAGTGTTCTCTGAGAGAATTTTTTATTAAAATATATTCGCTGTGTTTCAGACCACCGCTAACCAATCGGTGACCTGCTGTTTGCCCGCAGCACATCTTTGACTCTGCTTGGCTCTGTTAGAACCCCGGCTGAGTGGGGACTAAATGAGTACCCGGTTCCAGGAGCTGACACCCAATGAAGCCTGGAAACCGAGCGGAGTCTAGCCCAGTTCTAAAGCAGTACACGTATCAGTACCTCTAACAACCTCACAGCAAATAAGAAAAGATGAGTGAGTCAGTAAATAGAAAATTTGTCATTTAATGCAACATAATTGTGACTGAATTACAATTAATCTCATGGAAATAAACCACCAAACCGACAGACAGGATGTTTCATACAGGTATATATTACAGTGTGCCTTGTCATATAATACAGTCATAAAAATAAGCACTGGAGGAGCGAGTGAGACTTTTCATTTTATTGGAACTGGGACATGATGCACATTACTGATGACTGTTAGTGAAGCTTTGTCCAGCCTGGTGGGGAGTCTGAGATCTGACGGGTGAGGCGGGGGCGGGGCGGGGCGAAGGGGGGGGAGAGTACCAAACCGAGGGAACAAGAACATTGACAGTGAGGCTGCATGTGCCAAACATCCCAGTCACCAAACACAAACCGACTGTCTGGGACACGAACCGCGGGTCTGAGGCTGTTTTGGAAGGTTTTCCGTCGGGTGGGAGTAAAGGCCGGGGCTCACCCCCATGCGACGCGCCGTGTTTGCATACGGTGTGTTTGGTCAACACTCCCATGATGGTGGCGAGGAGCGGCCGTCGTCACACGGCGATGGGCCCAGACCTTTCCCTCCCGTTTCCTCTCACTTTTTGTACAAAGACAATACAACTACCCAGTCATGCAACGTTGTTAACGGGGTGGGGGGAGGAGGGGCGGGGGCGGGGGTCTGTCTGTTTTCTTTTCTCTGCTGTTTTTATCTTTTTTCTTTTCTTTTTTTAAGCATTCTGCATCTCTTTGCCGATCTTGTAACTCAGGATCTTGTTCCAGTCGATCTTGGTGCGCGTCACAGGAAGCTGGCGGCGTAAGGCTTTGAAGGTAGTGTCCGACATGGTCTGGTAATTCTCGTTGATGGCCATCTGAGGAGGGCAAAACAGGGACATCAGACGGAGACGGATCTCTACAGGGACAATCTGAGACTCTTACACTTTGAGCATTTTTAATGAAGTCATCAACATTAAGCATTTTTAACCAGAAAACATTTAAACTATCTGGAAGTAAAGCCAGTGTTCATGTTTCACACACTGAAAAAAATCATGAGGTTCCACCAAACTGTGAAAAAAATGAAGGTCTGAGCTTCGAAAAACATGCGAGACACACCTGATAGTCGTTCTCTGCAGCCTCCATGATCTTCACAAACTCCTTTGCGGTGGACCCCTCATTCTGAAAGAAGATGAGACATTCATTTATTCTTCCATCCCTCCATCCCTCCAGGAGCAGCGCAGAGAAGGAGTCCTGCTGCTGAGTCTGAAGAGCTGCCCGACATCGACCACTGTCCCATTCTACACATCATGAAATGTCTCCGTGCTGTGAATGTCAACGTTTGGACCAATGACAGGAGCTCTACTGCTCCAGATGTTATTTCACTTCATATGTCAACATTAAATCCACACGGCCAAAGAAACTAGTGACAGAGAGCAGAACATGTCCTGAAACCAGACTTTAACATGTTTATTTGACCTCTGAAATTCAGCATTTTTGAATGGATTCAAACGGGACCTATTTCTGATGCCGGCATCATCGCCCCCTGCTGGAATGTCCCTGGAATTACAGCTTGTCTGCTCTTCAGCATGGCTTCATTTTTCACCAGCACAGGCCGGCACCTGGGCTGTGTTCGAAACCGCACACTGCCTACTACGTACTGCCATACCCACACTGTCCATACTGCACACTGCATACCCAGGCCATCAGACAGTATGCAAAGCGTTTACACTACAGCACACTACATAATAACCCACAATGCATTGCGCTCCTCCCCGAGCCGGAATCGACCGGCTAAAGCTGATTTCACTTTAGCTCTAAACTCTTCAAATGTATAACTTTATCGAGATTTTTTTTTTTAAATTAAGCGGTCGTTCAGAGCCCGAGTGTGTCGTTTATTTGTCCGAATACCAACCGTTTATCATTTTTTTCGGACGAATTCGGCGAGATTTAAGCCAGCCGCAGTGAGCAACACACTTCCGGTTATTTTCACAAAAATAAACCACCCCTTTCCCTTTCTCATGCAAAAAACCTCAGTGATAAATCTGTGCTTTTACTTTGAAAACAAGAAGCCAACCTTTCAGCAATATATCTCGCTTAACGTCGCCGTTTGGACCGGTGCCCCGTTAACGGAATTGGACCAGTTACGATGCCTTACTGACAGAGTTTTTGCGACTCTTCAATGAAGATCGGCTCGCAGTCTTCGCTACATCATGGTCACTTTCAACATGGACTTGTAGTCAGATGTAAGTGTTTTTTTGTTTTATTGTTTTTTTTTTTTACTATTTTTAATCAATGTAAATCCAATCAGAAATCTCTAACATAACATACCTACGAGCACAAAAATTGGAGGGAAAATTATATCTATAACCATCTGTCACGTCCGTCGCTTTGCATCTTGGGTAATGTCAGTATGAGCAGTGAACCCACGATGTATACTCAACATTTCTGGCGAATGCAGTATGCATCCGGGAACTTCTCGCATACTGCCAGTGTAAACGCACTGCATACTCAATAAGTCAGTATGAGTAGTAGGTAAGTACACGGTTTGGAACACCGCCCTGGTCTGAAGCCACAACTCAGGAGTTTACAGCAGTACTCCTGCTGTCCGTCTCCCTGCAGCGCCCTCCGGTGGCTGGAGGCTGAATACCAGCTGAGAGGAGTGACTGAACGTTGGATGTTTAATGGTTCCAGGACTCTGGAGCGGGGCCGAAGCAGATCTACTTACAGACATGGTCATGGACTCCTGGACCTCCTTGTGGCTCACCAGCTGAACGTTTCCGTCCTCATAGTAATGAACCTGCAGATGAGAGGCCGGCCTTCAGACGAGGAGCATCACTAAGAAACATTCATGAGCTGAGCACTGGAGTGATGAGAAGCCAGAAACCAGACAATAACCCCGTGGAGGTTTCTCTCTTTCAACATTTTCACTTCATCTTTGAGTAAAACGTCATCAAACTGAAGTCTGACTTCATCCACAGCTGTTAACCCATCGTTTTAGATTTTGATCTTGATGCTTCACATTTATTTGTGATATTTAATCTCCACACTTTAACTGTTCATGTTGATCTGCATCAGCTTTATGTGGCACACGAGCTCACCTGGATTTTCATGATTCCCGCCACCTGAGTGGAGGAGGGGGAGATGGTGAACTTCCACTCCGACCTCCAGCGTCCATTCCTGTGACACAGAGACACCACTGACCTCTCCAATTCACCCCGAGACATGACAGAAGCTCCTGAGCCGCGCTGCATCTGCTCCATGCTGCAGACCTTTTCCCCACCAGCTGCAGTCAGCCATTTCAGCTGTTCAGTTTGTTTTGACCCGTTTCAGTAGCTTCCAAAGTTTCCATTTAAGACATCTTTATAGTTTCTCTCCACATATCAAACAACCAGGAGAACCAGCATTAATTAAAGTGTTCACTGTGAATGAAACCGTTTCCTTCTGAGTGCTGAGAGGTTAATTATGTGTATCGTTCCTCTCTTTGAAAGATTCTTAACTGAACATAAACATGTTGCTCGCTGTCTGAGTGGAGCCTCGGCGGAGCCGCTGGAGAGGTCTGCACTCCCGCTTCCTCGGGGCTCTGCCGTCATATCCACTAATCCTGCTTCCACTGATGTCCAGGATTAAAGCCACATACCAGAAGTTTTTTGGTTGAAACTGATGGCACTCGATGCACACGATGATGGTTTGTTGTCCGTCGATGGTCTTCCCATAAATCTGCAGAGAGAACAAGCTCAGGTTTGTGTGTGAACCCTTCATCGCCTCTGTACATGATCACCACGGTGCTTTACAACCAAATAAAGTCTCGAGCTGAGATGTAGAGCAACACTGGCAGGTCAGCACTGAGCAAAAATAGAGTTTAGACAAGAAATTCCTGCTTATTCTGCAGCTTTTTACTGATCTACCAAGTCCCGATGAAGCCTGACCACTCCCACACGAAGGCTCCCAACTACGGCCGGGTGAAATGGCCCACAGTTCACATCTGGGTAGTGTTTCCAGATATGTTTTCGTGCTGGCTGGACGTACGGTGCACACTCCGTTGGGGTAGTGATCCTTGACGTAGACCCTGACGGCCGAGTCCACGGCGCTCCTCCAGCTCTCCAGGGAGCCGTCCACGTCCTGAGGCCGCGGGTCGCTGGCCTCCTTCCTCAGGTGGTCGAACTTGAAGGAGATCTTATTCTTGGGGTCCAGAACGCGGCCGTTCCCGAGGTCGCCATGCTCTGTGATGAGGACCTGGGCGGAGGCAGAGAGGAAGAGCGAGCGCATCGTCACACGGCGCCAACGCAGATCAAACAGCACAGAGAACGGGGGAGGAGGGAGCACTGGGAAGTCCTTGGTGAAGGACGGAATGATTAAACGGAAGAAAGCCACAGCGGGAGCGGAGAGGAGGGCGTGGCCTCCAGGGGGGGGCATGATGACATCTTTACATGAGACCTGCAATGGTTACAGAACACACACATGTTGACATGTGGCCCAGCGGAGCCGTCACGGGGGTGTCTGATCTCCGTCCAGAGGAGGAAGGCCCGTTTCATCATCCTGATCTGTGTGTGTGTGTGTGTGTGTGTGTGTGTGTGTGTGTGTGTGTGTGTGTGTGTGTGTGTGTGTGTGTGTGAGAGGATGTCTGAGAATGGCAAATTAACTGAAGTATGCGGGAAACAGGTGGAACAACCACAGGCTGCTGCCTGAAATCAAGATTTACAGAGAGTAATAAGGATGTTTAAAGGGCAGCTGGAGCCGCTGCCCTCGTCACCACAGCCTGCATCATCCTGCAGAACAGGTTCAACCGGTGTGTGTGTGTGTGTGTGTGTGTTACCGGATCACTGAGACAAAAGGGTCAGAAGTTCAGAATGTTAAAAAATATTTGCCTTTATAACATTGTGTGTGTGTGTGTGTGTGTGTGTGTGTGTGTGTGTGTGTGTGTGTGTGTGTGTGTGTGTGTGTATATGTGTGTTTGTGTGTTCTCACCTGCTCGTCGTAGCCCTCCACCTTCACGGGGGTGAACTGGTCCAGGTTGTACTGTGCAAACGCACTGCAGACGGAGACACACGGTTACTGCATATATCTGCTTCACAGCGTCAGGATGACATGGCTACAGTCAGAAACTACAGTTTAAACCTGTTCAATGCTCGGATACCAGGAGCTGCCGGCTCTGGTTTTATGCTAAGCTAGCGCTCGATGGTGTTTTCTAGACTGCAGCTGAGATTAACGTTGTGTAGACGGGGCGCTAATGACCGGAGGACGGCGTGCAGAGTGGACTTACTGCGCTGCACCTTCCCTGAGGAGATTGTCATCGTTGAGCAGCAATCGCACATCTGAGGAGAGAAAGCGGGAAGGAGGTGAGCATCGGCACCCGGACGGACGTGGCGGACCAGCTCAGCGCTGGAGCGCGTTCACAAGAAAGGCTTGAGAGCTTTCAGAGCGTCTGTCTGTCAGACTGCGATAAGGAGACCGTCTCAACCTGCCTCAAGGCATCCTCAGACCAAACAACGTCTATCAGGAGGAACGAGACCTCAACCACTCACACACTATCACAGGAACAAGGTTTCAGCCTCACACACACACTCACACTGACAAGGTACTGTTTACTATTTGTATCTGCCCAGATTTCTGCAGTAAAATCAGCTCACTGTAAACATCTTTCTTGCTCATTCAGTTCATCACAGCAGTAATGGAGGTGGTTCTGTAGTCCAACAGTGACACCTAGTGGTCCCAGCTGGAGCCTCCTGCTCTCGTTTGATATTTCAGGAGTAGCATGATGAATGAAACCAGCAGAGAGAAGGAAGAAACCTCTCCATCTGGCCCTTCTGGAGCGTCTGGAAGACGGCAGCCACTCACCATTGAAGACTTCGTTGAACTCTCCAGGGGGGGGCGTGGATGACGAAGTTGGCTGCTATGCGTACCTGAAACACAAACCAATGTTTGGTTGGACTAAAAATAATAATAATCTAATTTCATGAAGCTTATTTAACAGTGATACATGACAGAGAAAACTAAAAGCCAGTTCAATGAACAACCGATTCAATTCCTCTTGATAATTATGTGAAAACACATGGCTGCCATCTTGCCATTGGGCGCTTTGCATCTGCTTTATGGCATCAAAAGATGAAGACGAACGCCTGGACCTGGACCTGGACCTGGACCTGGACCTGGACCAGGACTAGTGTCAGTTTAACTTTTCTATTATTAATCTAAATGGTATGTTCATGTCTCAGCGGCAATTCATCAAATTTTGATCCACAGATACTCAATGATTACACATCAATAAAATAACTGAAGCAAGTGAATCTCATTCAAGTGTTCTCTCAGTGTGAGCGTCCCGGGCGGCCAGCAGAGGGTGTGTGTGTGTGTGTGTGTGTGTGTGTGTGTGGTCTGCTAAGTGGGGTGAGATGACAGCACATCTGAACAGTCATTCTCTCCTCCTTCACTTCTCTGCTGCAGAGAACACTTCCTGTTTGCAGGTCACATGTCAAACTGGCAACCAGAGACGGCAGCCCCTCCCTCCCCGCTCGCTTTCCAGCCATATAAGGAGATGAAAATGTGCTTAAACACTGAGACACACACACACACACACACACACACACACACACACACACACACACACACACACACACACACACACACACACACACACACACACACACACACACACACACACACACACACACACACACACACTATATGACAGCTCAGCGCAGGTTTTTCTCGATTCTTTACGATGGTGCATCCGAGAAGAGGTGTGTGTGTGTGTGTGTGTGTGTGTGTGTGTGTGTGTGTGTGTGTGTGTGTGTGTGTGTGTGTGTGTGTGTGTGTGTCCCATGAGCCCTTATTAGCAGTGTGTGTATACATGTGTTGTGGCACTTGTGCAGAGGTGCAGATTGATTCTTGCTAATGAGCCATGCAGACAGAAAGGGTGGGGCTCTGGGAGGTGTGTGTGTGTGTGTGTGTGTTTGTTTTAAGATCAAACTTTATATGCATAAAGCTAATCCCCTGTTTTCAACTCATCATGACCTACTTATGCTAAACAACCAAAAAACCAAGTGTGTGTGAGGACTCATTAGCATTGTGTCTTCATGTTCTTGTGGAGCTGCTGAGTGAAAGCTAAAAGCTTGAACCCTGAACATCCCACTCTTATTTCTTTTTGTCCACAGTTCAAACCCGACATTTCCCTGCTCTATAGACGATTTCTAAGGTTTTTAAACAAAATTTCAGTTCTCAATGTAACTATAAGAGTTCCCCTCACAGCTTAACTCAGTGTGAATTATTGTGAAACTCATCAAAATGTGCAGTGACAGGAATGTTTATTTAGGCTGATTATGCACCGATTCCACTTCTGTAAAAACCAATACTGAGGACCCGGCGCCGAGGAAATGGCAGGAGCAGCACTACGGCTCTGGTGATGCAAAGCTCAAGAAAGCAGCAACATTTCACATTAAAACTGAATCTTTCGTACAAATTAGGAAATCCTGTCACACTGGAGTTGAAAGTCTTTTGAGCAGGGAGTGAAAAGCTGTACTGTCCTTTATGCAAAACAAGACATGAGCAGCACCAGGATGCTCCTGCTGAGTGAGCACACGGACTTTCCAACAGATCTATAGACCATCGGCTCTTCATGCTGAAATGGTGGCCTCAAACCCAGGTGCAGATCCACCTGGGGCACACCGAGTGGGATTCCTGCCATTCCACACTTCGGTTTTCACCTATGTGGACGGCGCCTCGGTTATTCTGCAAGTTCCTGCATGTTCAGCACAGAGCAGCAGCTGGCTGTCTTCTGGATGTGATGTTCTGAACTGCTGCAGGACTGCGATATTCACTCTGAAGTGGTTCAAACCGTCTGACACCCAAGTCAAGCCGGCGTCTGATCCGGTTTCAATGCAGCCCAGAAATAAGCCGCGAGCTGAGTCAAGACTCTGGAGTTACAGCAGAGCGGTCAGACGGGATGCTGCCTCCTGCTTCTACACTGCCAGCACAAATACCGGCCGGTATTTTAGATAAGATACCTGAGCTTTAATGACGACAGTGGACAGCGCCGGCTGAGGAAATGTTTGAAGCAGCCTGAGGAGGAGCAGGAGGAGGAGGAGGGAAATCCTCTCCCGGTGTGGGACACTCAGAGAAGTCCTCTGCTTTCATTTTGTCAGAACACGCCTTTTCCAACATCCAGGAGTCAAATCAGTTTCCATCCAGCACTGACTGCATTCCGCTGCTCGCAGCTGCTACCGTGGCCTCATGTGACACCGTTAAAATCACCAACACTTCCTCCTTCACCGATTAGAACACCGATAACTGCTGCAGGTCAGCGGCCTGGACGTGTAGGAACAACACACACACACACACACACACCAGTTCTCTCTGAGGACTCCAGCCATGTATCAATCATCACCAAACTTATCAGGAACACTGCATCCGTTCATTAATGCAGCTTCAGACGCCGCAGTCGGAACAGTGAGGCAGAAATTGGGCTGGAAGGGACGGGATGGAGCACCAGTCAGAGGGACTGCCTGGTCTGAGATGAGAAGCAGTTCGCTGTGCTCCGTTTCCAAACTCGTACAAGTCCAGGCAAATACTGCCGAAGCAGCGGAATGCTAAACTTTCCACAGCATAGAGGACGCAGCAACCAGAGGATGTTTACATCTCTGAAACCATTCACACAATTTCTTTACAGCAACAAGACGCCAGGCTTTACTTGACTGAACACTTTCTCTATGATATGAATTTTATATCACCGGGATTTTTTAAAACAAAGGCTCATGAGAGAGAGAGTTTTAAGTTAGAGTTCACAATATGAGTTAAACATGTGATGATGTTAAATGATTCCAAGATCCATCAGAGGAAACACACTGTTCATTTTCTGATCTGTCCCTTCAGTTTCAGCTGGTTCAGTGTCTCTCCAGGTCTGCTGTTGAAATACTGAAGTGAAACGTGACGTCGTAGCAGGACTCATCTGAAAGGTCGATATGTTGAATATACTGGAGGATTCCCCTCTACGGCAGCTCAGTCTTTTGTCACGTTTAATGTTGATTTCATAATGACCAGAAAGGGTTTGGAGCAGTTAAACCTGTTCTCTGTCCAGACACACTGCTCTCCTCACAGGCATGGCTCCCTCTTTCAGTCGGGAAAACGTTCAAACCCAGCAGAAGGTTGCTTCATGAAATCATGCTGTACATCAGCTGCGGCATGTTGAACAGTGAAGACTGGACCGATTGTTTTTTAATCACTTGGTTTATTGGATTACTGGACTCCATTATCACATGCTCTGTGAAGTGATGCAGCCTGGCGGCCTGGGGGGGTCTGGGGGCGTCTGGGGGCGTCTGGGAGGAGCGTGTCCACGTCTTCAATACAGTCCATTCTTCTCTCGGTTGCGTGACACCTTCTGTATCACAGACCTCCAGCGGGGGGGGTTTTGAGGGGTGAGCACGCATCCAACCAAAGAAGTGGAACAATGAAGGTGAAGTATAAAGGAGGTGGAAACAGAGCCAGCCCCCCCCCCGGTGGGGGATTCCTGGGTCTTTGTGTTCTCCTGGCCTACACACCAGCTGCTCTGCGGTCTTTTCAGCCCGCTCACTGTACATTCATCCTCACGTTACCAGCAGTCCCTCGGGGAGCGCCCGCTCTTTAATCCCACGACACCCGCTGACACTGAAACCGCGCTCGTCCTAATCCTTATCGTGCCCGTCCAGATCCGGGAAACCGCGACGGCAGCAGACCGCGGTGCTGTTCTGGCCCGCGGGCGCTCCGGAGGTCTGATCCCCGACACTCCGATGTCCCTGATAGAAGACGGAGGAGGCAGAGGACGGCCCAGGGCAGAATCAAACCCAGGAGGAGTGGGGGGGGGGGGGTTGCCCCACTGGCTGGCCCGAGACGCAGAGCCTTGCTTTTAATGTTTCATAGCGGCGGGCGCTCTTCATTCGGCCGGATTAGGCAGCGCCGCCTGCTCTGTGTGGCGGTCCGGACATCACACCAGGCACTCTGCTCAGATTAACTCCTTACAGCCCAAAGGCAACGGGTCCAGCTGGATTTCTAATCTGGATCAAACAAAATATCTCAAATGCTTTGGGAGCCGTTTTTTTTAGTATTACTCTTTTTTTTTTTTTTTTTTTTTTAATGCAGAATTGCAGATTAAGGATTACACAACATTTCAATTGAAAATGTATAATTTTTGCATTTATATCATAGAGAAGTTTCACGTTTACGTGGCAAAGTTTTGAAAACGATGCCTGTTTACACAGAATCAGCACAAACATGAAAACGATGTAGTTTCCACGTTGGGTCACTAGTGGGTGCCGTTTGTTTTTTGAATGAAATGACACACATGCATTCAGAGAACAGTACACTGTAAACTATCATATGGACAGAGCACCAGGCTGGATTGTTATTGTGACAACTCTACAGTGACTGTTAACGCAACTTTTCTTCATCTCAATACCAAACCTTCCTCCTTCTGGAGTATGGAAAGGCCTTTAGATTCTTTCTGTAGTTAAGAAGGGATAATACCAAGTCACTTTATTGCCGCCATCCTACTTTTGTTAATAAAACTGACAAAATATATATAAACATGATGGAACGAACCCTTCAGGATGCTGCAAATTACAGGTGAACCACCTCAAGCCCGGCACAGCTCCAGAACAGTAACCTTGCTGCAGCCATTAAACCCTTCCTGTACCACTTCCTGTGAACGTCTTCAGCCTAATCCACACCAATCCACGCCATGGCTTCACATCAAACTACTCCTGAACTACATGTGAGGAAGCACCGCTCTGCTCATGCTCACTCACATCAAATGGTAGAATAGAGAAACTACGAGCTGAGAGCATTCAGCATGTCACAGCAGGTGGCAAATCTTCAGAGCTACATACATCCTCTGTTTCCTTTAATTAAAAACACTCAATTAGTAACTTCATTCAGCTGGAAGCAGGCGTGTTGTCTGTGGTGTGAAAGGTTCTAGAGGAAGGGGGACAGATGTTTGAAGTGTACACTCAACTCATCCTGAGCTGTAGGAAGACATGGGGAACGGAAGGAAGAGCAGCTTCTCGGCAGACAGACGCGCTGATTTGTTTCTTTAGCCGTGGGTTGCTGCCGGGTTCAGTGGCGCAGCAACAAAAGCTTTGTGAGAATCCATGAAGACTGGTTGTCCACTGGTGGAGCTCTCACCCGTCACATAAGAGGCTGAGGGGCACAAACAATACGTTGTGGCTCTGTTTTGGATTTCCAAAGGTGAGGAGCAGCACGCCAGTTCTGGTCCAGTGTTCGGCTCTGCTGCAGACTCAGAGAGATGTCACCGAGCTCGCACCGGGATGCGGCTGGACTCAGGGACACTTAGAGGACTGCCGAGACTTTCCGCTGACTCTCCAGTTACACGCCCAGGCTTCATTTCATCATTATTAAATTCACGGGACACTGTGAAAAGGATTAGGCTTTATCTGAGGCTCCTTTACGACCCTTCTGGCCCAGCCTGTAATAAAGCTCTCAAAGTGGAAGATTAGAGAGAAAAGGAACCCTCATGAGGAGGAAGTGCGTCGGCCTCATGCGTCTTTATCAGTCAGTTGTTTTATCTTCAATTCATCGATCTGCTGAGTTACGTCAATTTGTGTCACCATTTGGTGTGAACATTCGTCTCTGTGTGGCTCCAACTGATTGACTTCCTTCACCGCAGATTCCAGAAGAGACAGAAATACATGAAAAAGTTCAACACAGTCAACACATTCTGACAATGAAGTCTAATAAAGCCCACACTGACAGGGAACGGGGGGAAGCTGCTTCACTTGAGCCCGCTGAATATGCACAATATAATGTGATCAGCACAACGCCATGAATGACGGCGGTGAAAACAATGTGGAGACTGACTTGAGCCAATAAACACGCCTCCGGCCTGAATGCGCCCTTCTCTGCCGTCATAATCTTTACTCAGACGCAGTCAGACACACAGGCTCTGTTCTACAGCGGCGATTTAACCCAGGCTTCTGTCTGAAATACATTATTTACAATGCAGGAATCAACCACTTCCTTCTGGCATGTCGGCTCGCTGCACTTGCTTCTCTGGTGGAAGTTCCCACTTCAGCTTTCTACCAAGCAAACAGCTAAAACCGAGCCTTCTCTGCTTTCATGTTCGTACACTGCTTTCAATAACTGAATCCGCTTTTCGATCGCTGCGTCATCAATCTCTTCTCTGCATTGTTGTTTCTGTGATGGAACCACACACACAGGGAGCAACACACTGTAAAGATGAAGAGTGGGAACACAGATACTCATATGGACAGACCACCAAGCTGGACTGTCATTACGGTGACTGCCAACTCTAAAACTGTCCAGTCCAGGAGAGTCTGGACAGGGCGTCGTGACGCTCTGGAGACGTGCAGATGAACCTTTCACTAGGAGCATTTCAGAAAAGTGTTTTTTGTTTTCTTTTTACGTTTCCAGGAAGATGGAGTGTTTTCATAAAGCTGCCTTTTCAGTGACGTTGTAAACAGACAATCAAAAAGCAACTAAAGTTTTCTGTTTTCAAATGAAAACATCATGTAAATGGGTCTGAGTGTGCACATTCTTCCTGTGCATGCTTCGGCTGACTTCTTCACACAGTCTGTTGTCAGTCGGCGACTCTAAACTGCACATAGACATAAAGTGGAGCATGTGATGTGCCTCTGTTTGCCCTGTGACGACAGGAGAGCCTGAGGTCAATAAAGCAGTGGATGGATGATTCCACGGTTCTTCCTCTCTTCATTCTTCTTCTGCAGAACAGTGTGTCAATCACTGACCTCCAACAAACACTTCAAGCAGATGACAGAAGGATTTGGCTGCTTTGTGCTGAATAAAGGTGGGGGGGGGGGGGGGGGGGGGGGGGGGTCCTCCGAAAACGCCAGACATCTCCCCTCCCATCCATCCACTGGAGGAGGAACTGGACAGTTTGTTTTAGCTTCCTCTTCCTTCTAATGCGTGCCAGTTCAGGCTAAGAGCCACAACAGACAGCTGTGTTTCCCAACCTGAGGTATCAGGCATAACAGGGGGTCAAAAAACGAAAAGCTGCGAGACCCGGGAAACTGTCAACGGCTTTACTTTGATCACCCCTTCAAAGTATGAGTGTGGAAATCAATCAACAATTACTGCATTGAAATCAGTGCTTCCTCCTAAAAAACAAAAAAAAAAATCCCAACTGCCTAAAATGGCCTTAAACAGATGAAGAGTTAAAATCACCACAAATGATTTTAAAAACACTAAACAGCTCAAAATTCAAATGTTAAGAAGCTTCAGAGATGCACACAACACAGAGGTAAGATTAAAATAGAGTGTTCATGTTGCGCGACTACCTGCACACAGATTGAGAAATGACACTTCCTGTACACTGTGTGTGTGTGTGTGTGTGTGTGTGTGTGTGTGTGTGTGTGTGTGTGTGTGTGTGTGTGTGTGTGTGTGGTTTCTCTGCTGTAATCAGAAAGCTGGAGAACTCCCGGGGCAGACATGAAAGGCTTCTGCCTGTTTAATCATTTACAAATGGAGGAGCCTCTCTGGTAATTCCCAATCAGGGAGCTCTCAGGTCTTTTTTTAGGAAGTGTGGCTGACAGCAGCAGCAGTGGGACCAAGATTCCTCGGCCCGCCGAGACACGTTTAGAGAATACTCCCCTCAGAGAAACCTCCAAACTGTTTCCTGCTTCTGACACACACGTCGCACTGATGCTTGAAATGAAACTGCTCCGTCTACTTCCTCTTCAGCCAGATAAAGGACATCACCGGGAGTCGGCACATTCCGGCTTTCTTTCAATAACTTTGTGAAAGAGATTTCACAACATTCCGTCTGAGGAAAGCAAGAGTGGGGTTAATGCTCTGAGCTAAAGCGCCACAGAGACGGGACACACACTGCAGAGTCTGCGTGGAAACTGAGTTTTTACAGGCCCCCGTCTCCAACACACTGCCCACAAGTAGTTAAGCAGTCTCTCCGGAGACGTGTTGCCTGAACAGCAGGCATTGGTATGAAGCACTACGACACGGGTGGGGCAATCCCACCTCATCTCAGACGGGCATGGAGCAGACTCAACGAAGCCTCATTCTGACTGCAAATGGAGTGTTATGTAACCTGGCAGCTGAAGACTTCATTACAGTTTCATGCTCCTAATTGCTCACTGAGATATTAACAAGTGTGGTGTGGCTGCAGACGACACGAGCAGCCCAGAAACACCCTGAGACAGGCGGATAATCAGAATACACAGGACTAGTTCACCAGTCCATCCACTGGAAGTCTGGGGTCACTGTTTACATCCTTGCACACCTTCATCCATCCTTCTAAGACTACAGGATCCAGAAAAATGTTGGAGCTGATGTTTAGCATGAAGTGGCAGACCTGGTTCATCCCAGACGTTAAAAAACCTTCTCTTAAACCCACTTTCCCAGGCAGTCAGACTGGCAGAATTATATTGATGATATATTCTCTCAAACAAATCAAAACACCAATCAGATAGTCATGTTCCACCTGTTTTCTCTCAAAGCTGGCACATTCACAGAGAGATAAAAGAACGAGCTACAAGAGCCTTAACAGAAAATGGCAGAAATTATTAGTATAATAAAGTAATTTAAGTGTTATATGTATGTATACATACATACACACACAAACTGACAACTGAACACTGGAAGAGTCGGTGGGGCTGGTGTGTGTGTGTGCGTGCGTGCGCTCTTATAAGGAAATGAGAGTGAACGGACACATTTGCAGAGGCGTTGTGGGGTGTAACCCTGTTAACCACTACCAGCCATGTCTCAATTTAAAATGCAGTGACCGTTTTATACACATACACCCGTCACGATGGGAATAATGTTAATCTGAATTTGGAGCTGGATCATTAATCGGGCTCGTCCCCTCCTTCCAGTCAGCAGGCTGCTGGCTCCCACAATACCAACGATTCCCTGTGCCTTAGATAATCTGACATCGGTCCAGTCGTTAGATAATCTGAGATCGCTCCTGTCGCTGGATAATCTGACATTCCTCCAGTTTGAACCTTTCGGTGAGAGAAGTGTAAAGTGATGCCGAGCCGAGAAGGGCGTGTTAGTGAGTCGCTGTTAGCAGGCTGCGGCTATGCTAACCTAACTACCCCAGCTTCGATGTCTGGTGGCGAAAAACTTCCCGAACACCGCCGGAAGACTCCGGGGCGACGAGCACCACCTGAGGCGGAGAAAAGAGGAGCGGGAGCCGGGTTTGGGCGAATTTATTTTGAGGACGGACCGTACAAGGAGCCTCCGTTGGAGCTTCGCAGCGAGCGGAAGTTGAGCTAAAAATAATAAGAGCGGCGGCGGAGGCCTGGCGTTTCTCCACATTCCCACCGCGCCGGGGGACGGCGGGATTTACCGGGACACGGAGGCTCGCTGCGAGCCGCAAGCGCCCTGGCTGACGGCCGGAGCCGCGGCTAAAGGCGAGACTAAACCGTGTCTTACCTTCTCCTCATCGGATAGCTGCTCCTCATGATCCGCCATCTTTTCTTCCGGCACCACCAGGTTGTCAGAGCCCCGTGACGTCACGGCGCAGGGCCGCGAGACGGTGACGTCAAGGCGCAGGGCCGGTCACAAAATACTGCGCATTACAACATTATATGGATTATATAAAGGCAAACAGTCCGACAGCCAATTGATTCGAATGACATTAAACCACAAAGCTCACCCTGATTAGGGTTCCATTATTTGTGCAGCGCCATTAGTAAATTAAGCACATCACCCAAAAAGAGCCACAAATCCGATCACATCGAGTGCCCCCTGTCCAATAAATAAATAAATAAATAAATAAATAAATAAATAAATAAATAAATAACACTCAGCGCAAACTGAGCTGATCTGAGCACAAAGTTTAATTATCTCACTTTCTTAAACTTCAAAATCTGTATTTCATCAGCTGAACATAAACACACATGCTCTCTGAGGCATATTTTGGAACTCTTTCAATATTTGTAATTCCTGCTTGAGAACTACAGTAATCATTTGATATTTGCACACTAATTTGCATTAAAATTTGTCATATGAGGTGAAATAGTCACCATATGTGCAAAAAATACACATCTCAATTTAAATAATTACATGTAACTTATAGATTTTTTTATGTACGTCAACAAAGTCACCTCCAGTCATATATGCCAGAAAGTCCTTCATTTCACATGTGCAACTCTTTACACTATTATAGTTTTGATTGTTGTATTACAATATTTTTTGAAGAAAAGCATAATAAAGTATAGGAAATATTGCATAGAAATCAGACTGCCTCCTAATCCATATGCGAAGGCTGACACACATCCATGAATTACAGGAGCATTTGTTTATTTGCAATATTATTTTGGTGCTAGGTCAAATATTCCTCCACACTGAGGCATGTAATCTCACTCCATAACAAGAACAATGATAAGAAATGAGGAGATCACAAACAGAAATCACAGGATATTCAGTAGTTGAAGTCTGAATGTGACAGTAAGCCTTTTTGACTTGCTGCTGGAGGGATTTTCATCTGTTAATCTTCGCTGTGTTCAATGAGTTGATTTCAGTTTGAATTTTGAAAATGATCAACAACTTATCCAACTGTGCTCCAGTTATCAGTTTGATCTCCACCTTGGTGCTCTGAGGAAAGGAGGCACACCACCCTCTTCTGTAGAAATACAACAACAGACAACATGTCTGGCATCAGACATGATCCAAATTCTAGTTTTTGCAAAGTTCAACAACACATCTGTCCTATAGTTCTATTAAATTGCGTGCCTTTTAGTAAATCTGTCTTATAATGTTTTCTAGTTTACAGCTTCGGATCTTCATGGTGTCATCTCCATCCTGCTGTTCACATGAACACAGCGATGTGATAAACAGGAGGAAGAGCGTCACGACTTTCTGTCAGCAGTCACTCCGTCATGTCTGTTCAGGGAATCTATCCAGCCACATTTACCAGAAGACTTCAATCTCAACATGAAGCCAGTTTTGATTTTGGAAACATCCAGTGTTCATGTGATAAACTGAGCTGAATCTGCTCATCAAATGTGCAAAATAATTATTGTTGTTGGTTTTTTTCCAGGATTCTGATTGGCCAACATGGCTTTATGTTTCCTAACACACTGCAGATTGGTACGCTCATAACAACTCTCAACAAGTCACTTTTTGTGTTAATTAAATTACATTTTTTTGTAGAAATATCAGTTTTTATGAAAGTGTAAACATGGCCTAACTCTGGTTTCTGGATCCTCGACACCCTTGACGTCCTTCACCTGACTGAGTGTGTGACTGTCTACACCTGGTGGCAGCAGTGTGTATCTAGGAGTGTGTATCTAGGAGAGGGTATCTAGGGGTTGAGGGGCGACAGCGGCGAGAGGTTAGGGCGTGCACGGGAGTTTGCATGTCCAAATCCCACAGCTGACCTGTCAGCACTGTGACTCCCAGAGAAAGACGCTTGATTGATGTGGAAAAAAAAAGGAATTTCCGCTGGAGGATGAGTTTAATCAGAATGCACCGCTGAGACCAGACTCCCTGCTTCCTGATGATGAATGAACCTGGCACTCCTGCGCTCCCCCGACACCTGGACAGTTTACCCCACTGCAGCCTTAAATCACACCTCAAAATTTACACACGTGACGAGTGTTGAGGTGGCTGAACAGTGTGATAACAGTGTAAACAGTAAACGTCTGGTCTTAATGTTCTGACTGGAATCTGAGGAAAACCTTCAGACTGTGTTTCAGTTTGGTTTCAGGTGTTTCTAACATTTCTTTCCACAGCGGTCTGAAGCGGCGGCCTGGTTCTGTGGAGCCTCTGGTGCATGTCACACTGCTCGCCACTAGATGGTGAGCTGAGGTTGTTCCTGAGCTTCACCCGGTGAATCATGGCTGCTCTCTGCCAGCAGTGACTCTAACATGTAACTTTAAACTGAGGAGAAAACCCTGAGCCCCCCCCCCCCCCAGTGGGAGGCAGAGGAGGGCAGGGTTCACAAAGGGGCTGGTTAAATATTATTGCAGATGGTGGAGTGAGTGTTAGTTTTAGAATGTTCAAAGAATTTAACCACATGGATCAGAGGTCTGCTACCTGCAGCCACATGTGGCCCTACACCCCCTCGATAGTGGCTCGACGGCTCCTCGATAGCGACTCTACAGCTGCTCTATAGTGACTGAGGAATGAGGTGAAGATCACACAGCAGCTTCCAGAGTCGGGGGCTGAATCGATGGAGCGCCTCAGTCTCTGTTCACCTCCTCATGAGCCTTTTCCCTCTCCTGGCTTGATGCTGCTCCAGAGATACAGTTGCTCTGCTGCTGATGTTGTGGAGGTCACGTCTCATCCCTGCATGGTTCTCTGTGTTTGTGCGTCTGGTCTCATGATCCCTGCTCCTGTTTCGGGTCTCGGTTCTGCAGTCCTGTTTCATGTCTCTGATGTGTGTTTTCACAGTCAGTTTCTCTCCTGGAGCTCCGGCCGTCTCGCCTCAGGACCGTGATAACGCCGGAGGCGGTGTTCAGACAGGTGTGGCGGCCCTGGAGGAGTTTTCAGGTCCTGCCGGTGGAGACCCTCCCCGGTGTGTCGCCGTGCATCGAGGCGGTGAGTCCTGCCGCCCATTCCATTACAGCACCAGGCAGGCCTGGCTCTGTCCATCCCTCATCGCCTCTTTCATCCACGGCGAGGGAACAATAGAGTCGTCTAACCCAGCATTACCAGCTCTTTGATTACTCATCTTCTGAACTCACTGTGACACTTTTCATGCTGCGTTCTCGGTATAAATATATAAAAAAAGAAGCCCAGGGCTCTTTTCAAAGTTCTGTTCTTCAGTGAATGTTTGAACGCTTCAATTATTATCGATTATCATCATCAGAGCCCGTCTCGCTCCTGACTGAGGGCCTGTCATCACCGCAAATGGCTCAGTAATTGTGCAGCTCCAGGTTGTGGATGACGAGACACGCAGGATCAGACCGGAGGATTCAAAAAGGCCTGTGATCTGCCCCTGCAGTGTGGAGGCAGGAGCCTCTTACCCCCCCAGGTGAAGGAGGCCGCCGTGAGTCACCTCAGATACTCGCTACACTGCTCCCACCTGGGACAATGATCCACCAGGAGGCTGGAACGCCGTTTATACGAAGCAGCAGAGGTTTCAGTGTGTGTGCCGCCCCTCTCTGAGTATCGCTGTGAGAAATGCCCTCTTGGCACGGCATCAAAGCCTGAATCAGGCCGAGAGGACATTTCTTCACCTGCCGACAGTATCTGCTGGAGCCTGCTTTGTGCCAGTTTATTAGCCGCGGTGTTGAAATGAGGGCTGAGAGCCTCAGACTGACCCGAGGAGGCCTCTGAACCTGCAGATGAAGGGCTCTCCAGCAGCGGGGAGATGACGGCTGACGGCCCATCATGCCTCTGGGTCGGCTCAGTCTCAGTGACCTTGTTGATCGGCTGACTTCATGACGATGATGTGCTGCAGAACACGGCATTTTATGATTTGATTTAGCCTATTTTGCTGTTAATTTCAATCTTTTCAACCACTACAGTATATTTCCTTCACGTTTCTTTTACTTTTATCTACATTTAGGGCCAATCCCAATTCTACCCCTTACCCCTACCCCTTAGCCCTTAGCCCTACCCCTATCACTCTCCTACCCCTTTTAGAATAGGGCTGAGGGCTAGGGCTATCTTTGCAGCACTATGAATTGGGATCCCCCTTGGCCCTTTAAGCCCCGCCGCGCTCCTATAACAACAAAAAAGCGATACCGAGGACTGCTGAGCAGTGCGGTGCGACGGAGCGCGCTGCAAAGCAGCGATTACACCACGCGCAGAGCGGCGCGGTGCAGAACGGTGCTCACACGAACATGGAGCGTTTAAAGAAAGATTTTTTTTCTTTTCCATACATTTGCCCTGGGACCGCAGCGAGGTGTGCCGCGGTCCGGTCGTGGACCGCGGTCCGCTAATTGAGGAACCCGGCTCTAAACTGAATCAGCAGTCGGGTTTCATCGGGGGTCCCTGTATCTAACATATTACGTTAAAAACATGATAAAGGATGACATTAATTCAGTGATTAGTGCTCTAAAGAAGTTACAAATTCACGATTGGAAACGGTGCTGCGCAGCGCTAAAACGTTAATCCATGACTGGGACACTGTCACGCCAGTTTATCTATAAATTCAGTGAAGCAAATACACTTTTTATAGCTTTTTAAATAGTATACAGAAAGCAATCTTACATTTGTGCGACTCCGTGGTGGGCGCCATGTTGTTTTTTTCTGGCCAATGTGAAACTCCGCCTACCCCTATTGAGAATAGGGAGCATCGATGCAGACTTCGCTGAAAGGGGTGAAATAGCCCTTCCCCTTACCCCTACCCCTTTTCAAAAAGGAGAATTGGGATAGCCCTTAAGCCTCGTGAACGCGCATATCATAGGGGTAGGGGTAAGGGGTAGGGGTAAGGGGTAGAATTGGGATTGGCCCTTAAGATTCCCTTTGATTTGCACCATCTGCTTTTCTGTTTCTATGACCAATAAGGAAATCCAGAAGCTTCACCTGAAGACCAAGCTGAAGATCTTTATTAAAGCTGTCTTTCTCTACTGAAACCAAACATGCCGGACAGGATCCAGGTGTTGGTTCACTCCATCCTCTTGGGTAAACCACAGTGAAGGTCTGTGGGAAAGAATGGCACACCGAACACGGAGAAGGAAGCGGTGGTGGATCGGACACACGCTCAGGAAGCCCCAGGACTGTGAGACGAGACAAACCCCAGAGCAAGAGGAACAGCAGAGCTGGAAGCGATCAGCAGAACGAGAACGGCGTCACACTGCGTCAGACTCACCAGATTAGAGCAACGTCCAGCACACTGGTGTATTTAACTGGACGCCCTCTGCTCCTCTTTGGTTTAACAACTCAAATGACATAAAAAAGCGTGTTCCAGCTCCAACCTGACACTGAAGATTCCTTTGAAAGGCTTTTATTAGCTGATGAGCATGTCATTCTGCTGAACTGTGTGCCTGTGGCCTCAGATCAATATTTATTTTGAGTCAACAATAACCCAGGTTAGCATAACCCACATCCTGCAGAGAGGCTCGTGTGACTGGAACCGCCAGGCGAGGCTCCCGGGCTCCTGCAGTCAGACTGGACCGTCTCTTCCACCTCCACTCGCCTGATCAGGCTTCACGTGTGTCTGTAATTTGACACCAGTCTCATTGCCTTGCCAGAGTTTCGAGGGGAAACTTGGTTTCCAGCAGAAGACTTGAGGATTCACCTGTTCTGGTCAGTTTGGCTGGAATCCCCTGTGAGGACAGGAAGACCCTTCGTTCTGCCGCAGGTCTGAGAGACAGCTGGAGCGTTTCCCCAGCATTACAGCGTTGTTATTACTTGTATGTCTCTCAGCATGAGAGCGTTTGTCGATGCGGTCCCATGTTCTTCGTCAGCTCCTGAGAATCCCGCTCTCGTTCGTCACGCGCTGATACAAAACGACTTCTGTCGTCAAGTGTCCTGCTTTATCTGAAAGAACTCTCGCTGCTTCCCCTCCCCGCGGCCTTCTGGGACTTCGGTGCCACGCTAAAACCACAGATATGAGCTTTCAACGCCAGCCTGGCTGTGATCGCACTCCCCTGGAATTCCTAGCTAAGCCAGCACTCCCAGTCCGCATTATCGCCGCTTCCACGCCGGGCGCACGTCCGCCTGAGCGATCACACAGTTATTCTGCTCAGGACTCGCTGACTAATTCCTGACTTTACAAGTGTGACAGAGACAAATCGCCTCATGGGTTAATCATGATGTATTTACACGTCTGTCATAAATGAAACCAACAGAAACAGAAGGATGTAGATCTGTACTGAACTGCTCAAGTTAAAGGAACCTTCAGGTCTTTCTTTCTTTCACCGGCTGGTTAATGGGTGAAAGGTGACGTGAGGACTGCACCCGTTCATCCATTCATCCAGTCAGCAGCTCATTCTACGGTTTTACCAGGGTTTTGTTGTCAGTGGGAAGGCGGATCACCGTATCTGTGCAGGATCTGGCCGATACCCGTCTGTGTTCCATCGTTCCAGCAGTTTCCAGCAGACAGTGTGAGTCTGGCTCGTTTTCTGGCCTGGTTCCAGATCAGACCTCGAAGTCGTGTTAAAGGTTATGTTATCTGTTACCAGGCCACTCTCAGTCGCTCAAGGCTTCACTTCTGGCACATCTTGGGTGGAAGTGGTCTCTAAATGACACTCCAGTCATCCATAAAACGCCACTGAGCTGACGGCGATCATTGACTCAGTGTGGTCTCTGATTCTGCGGTCTCGGCGGCGTTGGAGGGGGTTCAGCTGGGCGTCTGCCATGGAGCGCTGGAGGAGAGACGATGAGAGTTCTGGCTGAAGCAGAGCTTTGAGCCTCCATGCTGGGATTTAAAGAGTTTCTGACGTGTGTGTGAAGGTGTCCCGCAGACCTGGAGGTTTCAACACAGCTAGCCTCCAAACGGAGATAGCAAGGTCATGTGACCCCAGTGGCCCATGGATGACCTACCTTACTGAAGCTTATTATGAATCAGCAGCGTTAAGTGTTGACCTGTTTATTTCCTTTGACATAATCAATAAAAATGCTGAATTGTTTGGTGAAATCACACAATACGTGGTCAGTTAAACCGCCCGCACGGTGGCAGAGCAGCTCTTGAAGTGGCCCAGCTGGTGTTCTGAGGCGTGCGGTGAGCAGCCAGAGCAGTCCTGCTCACCCTGCAGGTGCTTCTGAATCTACAGCAACGAGACGTGAAGCAAACAGATCCCGTCCGCGGCTCGCTTCACCACAACAAAGCCTCTGGCGGCTGCTCTCCCCTCCGGCTGCTCCTCGCCGGCTCTCTGGAGCTGAACCGTCCTCCCGGGATGTTTCTAATGTCAGGTCTGACGATAGAACCGGCCGTTTATGACCCTGCTGGAGGCCGGCCGCTCTTCTGTGACTCTTCATGCAGCTGGACGAGGAGGAGAGCTTCAAAGTGCTGCTTCGTTTGTGTGTGTGTGTGTGTGTGTGTGTGTGTGTGTGTGCGTGTGCGTTCTTGTATTTCTATCCTTGTCGGGGCCAAATGTCCCCACAAGGATAGCAAAACGTGGAACGACGTGCCTTGTGGGGACCTTTTTCCGGTCCTAAGTAGGAGAAACAGTGTTTTCTTGACCATGTTGTTGTTACTGAAAAAAGTAAAAGTGCAAAAACATTTCTTTAGGGTTAGGCTTTATTGTGGTGTGGGTTAGGGTTAGGGTAAGGGCCAGGGTTAGGGGCTAGACATGAATGGGAGTCAATGGACGGTCCCCACAAGGATAGAAATACAAGACTGTGCGTGTGCGTGTGTGTGTGTGTGTGTTTGTGCGTTCCCGTAGCTACTTTCTTACAGGTGCTTTGATCCAACAACATGACGAAGAAAAACCTGGAAACTGGTCTTTACAGAACAATCCATTTCAGAATCAAAGTCAAATGTGCTCATTTGTTCTATTACATTTTAAATGAAGGTATTTGAATTCATGTGTTTTGGCATTTTTAATCAATGCTACGAGACTTCCTTCAGTGTGTTTTCTCTGTTATTGTTCAGTGAAATAATGTTTAGCTTCCATCCTGACGCTGGTGTTTTTTCATGGAGTGTCTGGTTTTCAGGCTCTGTTCATGCTGGTCAGCTCGTACTGAAAGAGGTCAAACAGTCCCGCTGTGGAATGCTGTACCTGGTCCTTACATGCGTCTGCGTGAGTCAGTCTGGGGGAGTTTTCCTCAGAACATTCATACCGACGCCGCTGAGTCACCTGGAGACTCCTGCAGGACGAACGCCGCTGCGGGACGCTCAAGGTTCTCCTGAGAACACGACTGTTCACCGGCGAGAGGAGGGTCAGCTGCAGGAGGAGACGGAGGGACAGGCTGACACGCCTGGAGAGCAACAGGAGGTCTGTAGAGACGGAACAGAAGCTGTGGAGGTGCAGGAGATGGCGGCGGTGGAATCTGGCCCTGCTTGTTGATACTCGGCTCTCTGCAGGTGGAGAAAGCCTCCGGCTCGTCCTCTGGACCTGTTCCTTCCATTCAGACGGAGGAATGGTGGAGGTGTTAAAAGCTCCTCGGGGCTTCGACGCGCAGCGTGTAACGCGTCAAAGATCTGGCAGAAATGAAGCAATATCTGGCGCTTCCTCCGAAAGACCTGCTCTTCCACCGCTCGCCGCCAAGCGTCCTGATGACTTGATCAAACTCTGACCTTCATTTCACTCACGCATGAAGAAGCTTTTAGCAGCTCACTCTCTCAAAAAAGCACAAATAATCTAAAAGAATGTGCTGGAATGAAAGAGTTTTCCCTTCATTTCTTATTTCTTTGTCTTGTTTGCAGAAAAGAGTCACCGTGCATTATGTGTGTGACGTTCATCACGCGAAGGCAGCAGCTTTTCCTCGTGCAGACCAGGAACAGAGAGCGGCGTCAGAACGCGGCTCCTTCATTGTTCCGTCGCTCGGGGTGAAAAGTGGCTCCTTTGTGTTCAGAGTCCAGAACGATGAATACCTACATCCATCCACCGCGATCTCACACAAACATCAAACACATGGCGGAATAAATGAAGAGTGTTTGTGTTTTGAACCTCATCGTGAACTTGAAATCCTAAATCCCGAATCCTAAAGTGGTTAAAACACTAAAACTGCTGTAAATAAACAGCTTAAAACAGTAAAATTCATCTAAATTTAAACGGGAAAGCTGGAAAATTCAAAACTTATTTCCAAAAAAGGCTCCATTTGTTGAATCCAGTAAAAATGTCAGTTTAAGTGTAGTGATGAGGCTTCATAAATACAACATAAGATACAGAATTTAAATGCACTGCTGAACTAAATCCAGCCGTGTTGTGTTTAATTCTGAAGGCCGAACAGGCTTCAGGTGAGTTTTATTTGGCCTTGAAAGCATTTCTTTTGGTGATAAAGGAGCTGTGGGTTCGACTCCCAGCTTTACGTGAGGTCAGTGTGGCAGGAAAAACAAAATTATCCAAAGAAAAGCCAGAAAACTCTTCCTGTCTGCGAAACCTGTCTGAGGAAACACTCTGAGCCGTAACACCCGAGGAACATTCTGAGAGAGAATCCGACTCAGAGCATCCTGCCTGCAGGTCGGGGATGGATCTGGCTCCGCCCCTCGGTCTCTAATCCAGCCGATATACGTCAGGACGCCTGACTTACTTCTTCTTATCACAGCCAGTAAAAACAATGCCAGAGAGTTCAATCTCCTCAGCAGGATTTATCACACCGTCGTCCTCCGACCCCGAGACGCCTTATATGGTGTGAAAACCACCTTCACGGATCAGACGGAGGGGAGGGCAGCCGGAGGTGAAAGGTCAGGTGCACAAACCGTCGTCCATCTTCCAGAACTCACCAACAATATCTCATTGTCCATTGTGAAATGTGTGTTTTCCTCACACAGCTGAGGCTGTACGGACTCCTCCAGCTGTTCGGGAGGCACAGAGAGGCCGGACACGGCGGTGACTCTGGTACTACAGCTTTATTACACCGATGTGACGTTACACAGGAACAGGTACCTTCAGGGTGTTTGGACAGTCTCACACACACAGACACACACACACACAGCCGACAGTGTTCAGCACAGCGAGCTCCCAGCAGTCTCTGAGCCCATTCATCCTCGCTGGAGCTCTTCTCTCCGTATTTACAGAAAAATGGCAGTGGTTCGTCTGAAACAAAAACTAGATGGGAAAAAGTTGACCGAGTGGCTTTTTGCTCCCGTTCTGCCGCCACCGGATTTTACACTGGACTGTATCTTAAAGAAAAACAACAACAAAAAAAAAAGGCTCATCATCAATACAAAAATATAGTACAGCAATTTTCTTGTCATAGCAAACATTCATACCTGTCAACACATCAGCAGACATTCACATCAGAAACAACGAGCCACGTGCTACAGACCACCGGCCAGTCACGCTTCAGCCTCCCAAAGCTTGAAAAACGACGATGGACAACGACACGACGCTGCAGTGGATCGACTAACCGGCTGGTAATACCAAATCTGGCCACAGGGGGGTGTCACGAGTCTCACAGACAGGAAGCAGCAGTGCAGTCTGATTATTGGAGCATTAACTCTAAAACCCGAACCACTGAGGCTACATTTAGATTTGACATTTAGCAAGTCTTCATGCTCAGATTTGAATCTGTGCATCGGTACTTGAAGTATTTACAAACCGCGACGCTAGGAACATGGACGGTGACAGACGGCTGCAGGTTTGACGACGCCACAGCTAAAACTCACTCCGCCGTATTTTACATTTGAGTCGCAGCCGATCGGCTGGAAACCATGAGACTTCACAGGCCGACGTCTCCCGCTCGCCGCCGGCCTCCGCTCACGTCGGTACAGACGAGTATCGCAGCAGACGTTACGCAGACCGCAGAGGCGGCATTTCACCACACCGAAGGCGCGCGCTTTAATCGCATTGCGATGAATTAATGGGAGATAATGGCGGCCTGCAGAGGCAGGGAGGCTCGTCTGAGACAAATCATCCTCTACAATGTGAAACAATCATCATATCCACCGACTCTGCTGCTTCACGCTACGTTTCGGTTCATATCGTGCCTCTTTATCTGCAATGAAAGGAGAGATTTACAGGAAATAGAAGAAACACGATAGCAGATCTTCACTTTTAGGGTTTTTTTGGTTGAACATCAGGAGGATGGACTGACTGTCTCTGTCTTTCTGGTTCCAGGTGGACTGATCCAGAGCCGGATAGTGAGACAGCTGCCTCAATGACGTTCCGTTCCGCCATGTTTTGTCCAGCAGTCGTCTCTGTGCTGTTTCTTTCCTGGGTTACTGGCCGTTTTAACCCATCAGTGTAACAAAACGTCAAACTGAGGCAACATGCCTGGATACTGTTCAGGGACAGTTACTGATAATGTGATAGACTGGATCTGTTACAGGCTGAAAAAACCTGGGTGTCTATGAAGCTCTTACAGAGCAAAATCCATCCTGTCAGGCCATAGAGCCACGTTTGTATTACTATTAGGAATATAATAGCCTCAAATAATATTCACAACTTGTGACATCAGGCTTCAAATATAGCGACTTAGCACTTGTTGGACAAAACAATGGCGCCTGTTACGCCATCGCTGTGACTCTTTCACTATACGGCTCTGGACTGACGCACACCCCTCTGTCCATAACAGCTACACTATCATTTATTTTGATTCTAAAATTAGGTTCAGAACAGAGGAGGATCTTCATCTGGGTCTGAATCTGAACCCAACTTTTAATAGAAGCTATCCGATTTTACCATAAAATTTCCTTTCTTATTGGTTGATTAGTAGTTGAAACACAAAAATGTGCAAATACACACAAATGGCCTTCAAACATTCAATTATATTCTTTTATATTGGTCCAGTCCTGGTCCTGGAAGGTCCTAGTCCTGCTGTCCTCAGCTCCTCATTGGTTTGTTTTCGGCGCTTGGTGATGACATCATCATCATCAGACTGAAGCAGTCAGGACAGGTGACCTCCAAGACCAGGACTGGACCCCCTTGGCCCCTCTGTGAAGGGAGTCCTGGGATCCGACCTGCTCTCAGCTGGTCTCATGTGGATTTGCAGAGTCTCTGTGGAGTCTGGAGCAGATCTGAGCAGATATCCGAGACGCCCTTCAGCTCAACAAACCAAACGTTACGGAGGCTTCTGTCCGTGTTCACCGTCAGCAAAGCCCAGGTCAGCAGAGCAGATGCAGATCTGGCAGACATGAGGCGGCCTGGACCGCCGGTGCAGCGGGCGGAGGAGAGTCTCGGGGCGGAGCGGTCAACCGATCCAACAAGCACAACATCAGAGAGGTTCAGGAGACGAGGAGCGACTCTGACACCACGGAGGCTTCAGAGGAGAAACCAGGCGGGAAACATCTGTCTAGTCAAGGCAGGCGACTCACACATCGAACAGCGTCCAGTGGTCTTTACACCACCCTCCACCCTCCACCCTCCACCCCCGAGGCTCGGAGCCCCCCCGCCTCTCAAGCGGTGACACCACATCAACACCATTTGTCATTTGTCACCTTCACAGTACAGCGGGGCCCGGTGGGGGCAGCAGGTAGAGGAGGGGGTGGGGCTGCAGCTCCGGGAGAAGGGGGAGGGTCCTCAGTCTATATACAGTGAGTGAACGGTTCTCCTGGGCAGCAGCGTCCAGTGTTTCATCAGGTACAGTAGTTCTCTCGGCCTCCGCCCCTCCCACCGCCTCCTCCGCCCTCAGGTGCAGCAGTCTCGCTCCAGCCGGCAGAAGAGCGGCGAGCGGCTGGGCAGGGAGGCGGAGGCGGAGGGGGAGGGCGGGGCGGCGGGGGCGGGGGCGGGGCCGGCGGCCGTGGAGCCCAGCATGGAGGGGTAGGGGCTCATCTTGTCGATGTTGACGTAGGTGGTGTTGAGCAGGACGTAGTGCTCGCCGCTGAAGCTGGAGAAGATGGCTGAGATCCGCGACACCAGCTCGGAGAAGGAGGGCCGGCGCTCCGGCTTTGGGTGCCAGCACTCGATCATCACCGTGTACCTGGAAGGGCGGGGGGTGGGGTTAATGAACCGTCCCAGCAGCAATCAGCACAGACAAGCAGCCCCAGCGGGAAGTTCTACCAGTTTCATTTATTTTTGGACTTGAGGTCAGTTTGTTCATATTTGACCTCATTAATGTTGCTTTTATTGCTTTGCAGTCATTTTGTCATAATTGTTTTGTCTCTCTGGAGGTGTTTCATGTCTCTCTATATCAGGTTTGTTTTTTTTTTTTGCAGTTGTATGATGTTTCTTTAAAGCAGTTTCTGTCTGTTTTGAACTGATTTTGTGTTTCTCTGTAGCCTCATTGTGTCCATCCATCTCTCTACACTCGGATGTAAAGCTTTGAATTTAATCATTTTCACAGTAATCCAGTAATCATGCTGTTACAGTTATTTTTTTGTTTGTCTTAATATACAGTCTCTAATCAGAGAGAGGATTTACTTTAAGAGTGATTTCTGCCTGATGTGATTTACCTGAAGGAGCAGATCAGACAAACTCTGATTAATATTAAAAAAAAAGATCTGACTTTTCACATCAGCTGTGAGTCATGGTCATAAGCTGAACCAGCCTCCTGGCCGGGGTCTGGTTTTCCAGCATGGAGCTCTCTGTTCAGACCTGAGGCGGCGGATCCGTTCGGGGGAATGTTGGTGGACGTGCATCCCTCCTGACGCCTCCGTTTAATTTACGGCCGGGGAATTCGGGGCCTCTGCCTCCCTCTCACCTGAACACTCCCACCGCTCTACATCGCAGCCTCTTATCTGCTCGTTGTGTGAGATCACCGCTGGCGTCTGCCCGCACCTCCACTGAGGTCAGAGGTCAACCAGGAGTGAGCAGGGCAGAGGGAAACCTCACACCCAGCTCTTCCTCTCAGGACTCCTCCAGTCGCTCACTGCCAGCCGTGGGAATGAAGCTTTAAACCGTCTGAAATACTGTAGACCTGAGGCTAACTAGCTAACTAGCGAACTAGCTAACCTAACTAGTCCTGCTGTCAGTAACATGAGCTGGTTCTGACAGAACGTCTGGATTATAGAGCATCTTCCTCCCATTGACTGGTATAACTCCGGCTGAACTTAATGAGTGAATCGTCCATTAATCTGACCCACACAGCGCTAACACTTCAACTTATGCTAACGCCTGTGCACGTCATTATTTTATTTTTAGTAACTAAAATAACTTGAATACTTTACAGAGAAACCTCCGACGTCTGTGAATAATTTTCAGAAACTTGTGCCACACTGTGCAATGCTTTAAATAGATATGCGTTGCTTTTTTATCTTTGTCAGGTGCTGAGAGCATTAAATCATTGAGTAAATGAAGTGATCTTTCAGAGATAAGACCTGGAACTCTCTGCTTCGCCACAGCCTGGGGGCAGATTTTACCTGGCAACCTCCTTCATGAACTGATCCAAAGAAAACTCTACTCTGTCGACAGGAAGCTGCAGAGAAAATAATAATGTGAGCGCTGCCAGCCGAGCGCTCACCTGCCACAGAAAGAAGCGCTTAGCAACGCCAGAGACAAACAGAGCGGAGACGCTCCGTCCCGTTCCAGCTCTGTGTTTTTGTTGCGAAGCGAGAAAAGTGACTCTCATTTGACGGCTGGCTGTGGCGCGACGTGGCGAGGTGTCTGGACCATCTGAGGGGATGGAGGACTCTAGTCACAGGTTTTGTTTGTGATTGCCTGTGCCTGTGCAGCTCGTTCATGTCTCGAGCCGCTGACTCAGGTGAACGGCAGGTGAAGGGAGGCGTGCAGTGTTCGGGCGTGCGTGCACACTCACAGGGCGTCGGGGCAGAACTCGGGCTGCAGCAGCCTCCGGCCCTGCATCAGGAACACCGTGATGTCGAAGGAGTTCACATCCGAGTACGGCGGCGCTCCGCGGGTCATCAGCTCCCACAGCAGCACGCCGAACGACCACTGCACCAAGAAAACACAACGATCACTCTTCACCCCCGGGTTCACTCGCTCCCTGGTGTGACACTGAGAGTCCAAGACGCTCTGCATCTTCTGAAAACTGTTTCAATGTGCTTTTCTATAAGAGAGGTCCAGCTCTCCTCGATTCAACTCGACTGAGTTTCGGTCATTTTCTGTTACAGCAGAGCCTCGGTGATGGTGTACCTGCTGCTCGGTTTGTGGATTTTTGTTTGACACAAAGCAAACTAAACGTCAGAGAGGGCTGCGAGTGGCGAGACAAAACACTCCGGAAGAATACCAGTGGGTTTCTGAAGCCGTACAGCAGAATCAAGCTGAAGATGAGTAGAGACGAACTAGACGAGGTATGACGGCAAGCTAATGTTACCTAATGGTAGCTAGTACCCCTTTCACACTGACGCAGTGACTCCGCTGAGGTCTGTGGACTGCGGTACACGATGGTACGAAGTTGTACGAGAGGCAATTTGTTGTGTAGAAAGAAACAAAAACAACTTGTGTTTGATGTGGCACTGATGCTAGCAGAGCGACGACTGACTACGTATGTGGTGTGTGCGACTTGCGTTCTGTTCCTACGATTAGGTCTCATCTTGTTTACGTCTCGCATCGTCACTGACAGTGGGGGGGATTGATCTGGGACCGGTCACGTATAAACCCGTACCATCCAGCTCGCCACAGTCCACAGCAAAAAAATGAAACATGATTCATTGTTTGAAATATCATTTGGGACAGTGTCAGACAGCTTTGGACTGTGGTCTATTGATT
>NC_043751.1:3112204-3143492 GCF_902148845.1 Salarias fasciatus | reverse complement strand
CGGGAACTCACAGTTTGAGCAGTTTTTCATAAAATATCCAAAAGTTTCAAAAACGCGCTTCCCAGCCCGAGAGAAAGCAGGTTTCGGCACAGAGCGATGAAAGTTGAAAAACTGTGAGTTCCCGAGAATGAATCAAGTGGAAACTGCTTGAAAGTGATAAATCCATCATATTTAAGCTTCAACAGTCCCATTTTGAGCAGTTTTTCATGAAATATCCAAAAGTTTCAAAAACGCGCTTCCCAGCCCGAGAGAAAGCAGGTTTCGGCACAGAGCGATGAAAGTTGAAAAACTGTGAGTTCCCGAGAATGAATCAAGTGGAAACTGCTTGAAAGTGATAAATCCATCATATTTAAGCTTCAACAGTCCCAGCTTGAGCAGTTTTTCATGAAATATCCAAAAGTTTCAAAAACGCGCTTCCCAGCCCGAGAGAAAGCAGGTTTCGGCACAGAGCGATGAAAGTTGAAAAACTGTGAGTTCCCGTGAATGAATCAAGTGGAAACTCCTTGAAAGTGATAAATCCATCATATTGAAGCTTCAACAGTCCCTGTTTGAGCAGTTTTTCATGAAATATCCAAAAGTTTCAAAAACGCGCTTCCCAGCTCGAGAGAAAGCAGGTTTCGGCTCAAAGCGATGAAAGTTGAAAAACTGTGAGTTCCCGAGAATGAATCAAGTGGAAACTGCTTGAAAGTGATAAATCCATCATATTTAAGCTTCAACAGTCCCAGTTTGAGCAGTTTTTCATGAAATATCCAAAAGTTTCAAAAACGCGCTTCCCAGCCCGAGAGAAAGCAGGTTTCTGCACAACGCGATGAAAGTTGAAAAACTGTGAGTTCCCGAGAATGAATCAAGTGGAAACTGCTTGAAAGTGATAAATCCATCATATTTAAGCTTCAACAGTCCCAGTTTGAGCAGTTTTTCATGAAATATCCAAAAGTTTCAAAAACGCGCTTCCCAGCCCGAGAGAAAGCAGGTTTCGGCACAGAGCGATGAAAGTTGAAAAACTGTGAGTTCCCGAGAATGAATCAAGTGGAAACTGCTTGAAAGTGATAAATCCATCATATTTAAGCTTCAACAGTCCCAGTTTGAGCAGTTTTTCATGAAATATCCAAAAGTTTCAAAAACGCGCTTCCCAGCCCGAGAGAAAGCAGGTGTCGGCACAGAGCGATGAAAGTTGAGAAACTGTGAGTTCCCGTGAATGAATCAAGTGGAAACTGCTTGAAAGTGATAAATCCATCATATTTAAGCTTCAACAGTCCCAGTTTGAGCAGTTTTTCATGAAATATCCAAAAGTTTCAAAAACGCGCTTCCCAGCCCGAGAGAAAGCAGGTTTCGGCACAGAGCGATGAAAGTTGAAAAACTGTGAGTTCCCGTGAATGAATCAAGTGGAAACGGCTTGAAAGTGATAAATCCATCATATTTAAGCTTCAACAGTCCCAGTTTGAGCAGTTTTTCATGAAATATCCAAAAGTTTCAAAAACGCGCTTCCCAGCCCGAGATAAAGCAGGTTTCGGCACAGAGCGATGAAAGTTGAGAAACTGTGAGTTCCCGAGAATGAATCAAGTGGAAACTGCTTGAAAGTGATAAATCCATCATATTTAAGCTTCAACAGTCCCAGTTTGAGCAGTTTTTCATGAAATATCCAAAAGTTTCAAAAACGCGCTTCCCAGCCCGAGAGAAAGCAGGTTTCGGCACAGAGCGATGAAAGTTGAAAAACTGTGAGTTCCCGTGAATGAATCAAGTGGAAACTGCTTGAAAGTGATAAATCCATCATATTTAAGCTTCAACAATCCCAGTTTGAGAGTTTCTCATGAAATATCCAAAAGTTTCAAAAACGCGCTTCCCAGCTCGAGAAAACGTTGTGTTGAGATCACATTGATGAAAGTTGAAAAACTGTGAGTTCCCGAGAATGAATCAAGTGGAAACTGCTTGAAAGTGATAAATCCATCATATTTAAGCTTCAACAGTCCCAGTTTGAGCGGTTTTTCATAAAATATCCAAAAGTTTCAAAAACGCGCTTCCCAGCCCGAGAGAAAGCAGGTTTCGGCACAGAGCGATGAAAGTTGAAAAACTGTGAGTTCCCGAGAATGAATCAAGTGGAAACTGCTTGAAAGTGATAAATCCATCATATTTAAGCTTCAACAGTCCCATTTTGAGCAGTTTTTCATGAAATATCCAAAAGTTTCAAAAACGCGCTTCCCAGCCCGAGAGAAAGCAGGTTTCGGCACAGAGCGATGAAAGTTGAAAAACTGTGAGTTCCCGAGAATGAATCAAGTGGAAACTGCTTGAAAGTGATAAATCCATCATATTTAAGCTTCAACAGTCCCAGCTTGAGCAGTTTTTCATGAAATATCCAAAAGTTTCAAAAACGCGCTTCCCAGCCCGAGAGAAAGCAGGTTTCGGCACAGAGCGATGAAAGTTGAAAAACTGTGAGTTCCCGTGAATGAATCAAGTGGAAACTCCTTGAAAGTGATAAATCCATCATATTTAAGCTTCAACAGTCCCTGTTTGAGCAGTTTTTCATGAAATATCCAAAAGTTTCAAAAACGCGCTTCCCAGCTCGAGAGAAAGCAGGTTTCGGCTCAAAGCGATGAAAGTTGAAAAACTGTGAGTTCCCGAGAATGAATCAAGTGGAAACTGCTTGAAAGTGATAAATCCATCATATTTAAGCTTCAACAGTCCCAGTTTGAGCAGTTTTTCATGAAATATCCAAAAGTTTCAAAAACGCGCTTCCCAGCCCGAGAGAAAGCAGGTGTCGGCACAGAGCGATGAAAGTTGAGAAACTGTGAGTTCCCGTGAATGAATCAAGTGGAAACTGCTTGAAAGTGATAAATCCATCATATTTAAGCTTCAACAGTCCCAGTTTGAGCAGTTTTTCATGAAATATCCAAAAGTTTCAAAAACGCGCTTCCCAGCCCGAGAGAAAGCAGGTTTCGGCACAGAGCGATGAAAGTTGAAAAACTGTGAGTTCCCGTGAATGAATCAAGTGGAAACTGCTTGAAAGTGATAAATCCATCATATTTAAGCTTCAACAGTCCCAGTTTGAGCAGTTTTTCATGAAATATCCAAAAGTTTCAAAAACGCGCTTCCCAGCCCGAGAGAAAGCAGGTTTCGGCACAGAGCGATGAAAGTTGAAAAACTGTGAGTTCCCGAGAATGAATCAAGTGGAAACTGCTTGAAAGTGATAAATCCATCATATTTAAGCTTCAACAGTCCCAGTTTGAGCAGTTTTTCATGAAATATCCAAAAGTTTCAAAAACGCGCTTCCCAGCCCGAGAGAAAGCAGGTTTCGGCACAAAGCGATGAAAGTTGAAAAACTGTGAGTTCCCGAGAATGAATCAAGTGGAAACTGCTTGAAAGTGATAAATCCATCATATTTAAGCTTCAACAATCCCAGTTTGAGAGTTTCTCATGAAATATCCAAAAGTTTCAAAAACGCGCTTCCCAGCTCGAGAAAACGTTGTGTTGAGATCACATTGATGAAAGTTGAAAAACTGTGAGTTCCCGAGAATGAATCAAGTGGAAACTGCTTGAAAGTGATGAATGCATCATGTTTAAGCTTCAACAGTCCCAGTTTGAGCAGTTTTTCATAAAATATCCAAAAGTTTCAAAAACGCGCTTCCCAGCCCGAGAGAAAGCAGGTTTCGGCACAAAGCGATGAAAGTTGAAAAACTGTGAGTTCCCGAGAATGAATCAAGTGGAAACTGCTTGAAAGTGATAAATCCATCATATTTAAGCTTCAACAATCCCAGTTTGAGAGTTTCTCATGAAATATCCAAAACTTTCAAAAACGCGCTTCCCAGCTCGAGAAAACGTTGTGTTGAGATCACATTGATGAAAGTTGAAAAACTGTGAGTTCCCGAGAATGAATCAAGTGGAAACTGCTTGAAAGTGATGAATGCATCATGTTTAAGCTTCAACAGTCCCAGTTTGAGCAGTTTTTTATAAAATATCCAAAAGTTTCAAAAACGCGCTTCCCAGCCCGAGAGAAAGCAGGTTTCGGCACAAAGCGATGAAAGTTGAAAAACTGTGAGTTCCCGAGAATGAATCAAGTGGAAACTGCTTGAAAGTGATAAATCCATCATGTTTAAGCTTCAACAGTCCCAGTTTGAGCAGTTTTTCATGAAATATCCAAAAGTTACAAAAACGCGCTTCCCAGCCCGAGAGAAAGCAGGTTTCGGCACAGAGCGATGAAAGTTGAATAACTGTGAGTTCCCGAGAATGAATCAAGTGGAAACTGCTTGAAAGTGATAAATCCATCATATTTAAGCTTCAACAGTCCCAGTTTGAGCGGTTTTTCATAAAATATCCAAAAGTTTCAAAAACGCGCTTCCCAGCCCGAGAGAAAGCAGGTTTCGGCACAGAGCGATGAAAGTTGAAAAACTGTGAGTTCCCGAGAATGAATCAAGTGGAAACTGCTTGAAAGTGATAAATCCATCATATTTAAGCTTCAACAGTCCCATTTTGAGCAGTTTTTCATGAAATATCCAAAAGTTTCAAAAACGCGCTTCCCAGCCCGAGAGAAAGCAGGTTTCGGCACAGAGCGATGAAAGTTGAAAAACTGTGAGTTCCCGAGAATGAATCAAGTGGAAACTGCTTGAAAGTGATAAATCCATCATATTTAAGCTTCAACAGTCCCAGCTTGAGCAGTTTTTCATGAAATATCCAAAAGTTTCAAAAACGCGCTTCCCAGCCCGAGAGAAAGCAGGTTTCGGCACAGAGCGATGAAAGTTGAAAAACTGTGAGTTCCCGTGAATGAATCAAGTGGAAACTGCTTGAAAGTGATAAATCCATCATATTTAAGCTTCAACAGTCCCAGTTTGAGAGTTTCTCATGAAATATCAAAAAACTTTCAAAAACGCGCTTCCCAGCTCGAGAAAACGTTGTTTTGAGATCACATTGATGAAAGTTGAAAAACTGTGAGTTCCCGTGAATGAATCAAGTGGAAACTGCTTGAAAGTGATAAATCCATCATATTTAAGCTTCAACAGTCCCAGTTTGAGAGTTTCTCATGAAATATCAAAAAACTTTCAAAAACGCGCTTCCCAGCTCGAGAAAACGTTGTTTTGAGATCACATTGATGAAAGTTGAAAAACTGTGAGTTCCCGTGAATGAATCAAGTGGAAACTCCTTGAAAGTGATAAATCCATCATATTGAAGCTTCAACAGTCCCAGTTTGAGCAGTTTTTCATGAAATATCCAAAAGTTTCAAAAACGCGCTTCCCAGCTCGAGAGAAAGCAGGTTTCGGCTCAAAGCGATGAAAGTTGAAAAACTGTGAGTTCCCGAGAATGAATCAAGTGGAAACTGCTTGAAAGTGATAAATCCATCATATTTAAGCTTCAACAGTCCCAGTTTGAGCAGTTTTTCATGAAATATCCAAAAGTTTCAAAAACGCGCTTCCCAGCCCGAGAGAAAGCAGGTTTCTGCACAACGCGATGAAAGTTGAAAAACTGTGAGTTCCCGAGAATGAATCAAGTGGAAACTGCTTGAAAGTGATAAATCCATCATATTTAAGCTTCAACAGTCCCAGTTTGAGCAGTTTTTCATGAAATATCCAAAAGTTTCAAAAACGCGCTTCCCAGCCCGAGAGAAAGCAGGTTTCGGCACAGAGCGATGAAAGTTGAAAAACTGTGAGTTCCCGAGAATGAATCAAGTGGAAACTGCTTGAAAGTGATAAATCCATCATATTTAAGCTTCAACAGTCCCAGTTTGAGCAGTTTTTCATGAAATATCCAAAAGTTTCAAAAACGCGCTTCCCAGCCCGAGAGAAAGCAGGTTTCGGCACAAAGCGATGAAAGTTGAAAAACTGTGAGTTCACGAGAATGAATCAAGTGGAAACTGCTTGAAAGTGATAAATCCATCATATTTAAGCTTCAACAATCCCAGTTTGAGAGTTTCTCATGAAATATCCAAAAGTTTCAAAAACGCGCTTCCCAGCTCGAGAAAACGTTGTGTTGAGATCACATTGATGAAAGTTGAAAAACTGTGAGTTCCCGAGAATGAATCAAGTGGAAACTGCTTGAAAGTGATGAATCCATCATGTTTAAGCTTCAACAGTCCCAGTTTGAGCAGTTTTTCATAAAATATCCAAAAGTTTCAAAAACGCGCTTCCCAGCCCGAGAGAAAGCAGGTTTCGGCACAGAGCGATGAAAGTTGAAAAACTGTGAGTTCCCGAGAATGAATCAAGTGGAAACTGCTTGAAAGTGATAAATCCATCATATTTAAGCTTCAACAATCCCAGTTTGAGAGTTTCTCATGAAATATCCAAAAGTTTCAAAAACGCGCTTCCCAGCTCGAGAAAACGTTGTTTTGAGATCACATTGATGAAAGTTGAAAAACTGTGAGTTCCCGAGAATGAATCAAGTGGAAACTGCTTGAAAGTGATAAATCCATCATATTTAAGCTTCAACAGTCCCAGTTTGAGCAGTTTTTCATGAAATATCCAAAAGTTTCAAAAACGCGCTTCCCAGCCCGAGAGAAAGCAGGTTTCGGCACAGTGCGATGAAAGTTGAAAAACTGTGAGTTCCCGTGAATGAATCAAGTGGAAACTGCTTGAAAGTGATAAATCAATCATATTTAAGCTTCAACAATCCCAGTTTGAGCTGTTTTTGCTTGTCAATAATGTAACACGCATGTCATTATGCTGTAACATGCATGTGATTACACTAACACACGTCATTACACTAACACACATGTCATTACGCAGTAACATCCATGTGATTACTCTAACACGCCTGCCATAACGCTGTAACAGGCATGTGATTACTCTAATACGCATGCCATAACGCTGTAACACGCATGTGATTACTCTAACACGCATGTCATTACGCTGAAATATGCATGTGATTACACTAACATGCATGTCATTACACTGTAACACACATATCATTATACTAACACGCATGTCATTTCGCTGTAACACACGTCATTACGCCGAAAAACGCATGCCATTACGCTGTAACAGGCATGTGATTACACGAGCACGCATGCCATTATGCTGTAACACGCATGTGTTTACGCTGTAAAACGCATGTGGTTACACTAACAAGCATGTCATTATGCTGTAACACACATGTCATTAAGCTACCACGCATGTCATTACTCTAACACGCATGTCATTTTGCTGTAACACACATGTCATTACTCTAACACGCATGTCATTATGCTGTAACACACATGTAATTATGCTGTAACATGCATGTGATTACACTAACACGTCATTACACTAACACACGTCATTACACTAACACTCATGTCATTACGAGTAACACACATGTCATTACACTAACACGCCTGCCATAACGCTGTAACAGGCATGTGATTACTCTAACACGCATGCCATAACGCTGTAACACGCATGTGATTACTCTAACACGCATGCCATCACACTGTAACACACATATCATGACACTAACATGCATGTCATTATGCTGTAACACACATGTCATTACACTAACACGCATGTCATTACTCTAACGCGCATGCCATTGTGCTGTAACACACATGTAGTTATGCTGTAACACGTATATGATTACACTGTAACACGCATGTGATTACTCTAACACGCATGCCATAACGCTGTAACACGCATGTGATTACTCTAACACGCATGCCATCACACTGTAACACACATATCATGACACTAACATGCATGTCATTATGCTGTAACACACATGACATTACACTAGCGCACATGTCATAACGCTGTAACACACATGTCATTACACTAACACGCATGTCATTACGCTATAGCGCGCATGTCATTATTCTAACACGCATGCCATAACGCTGTAACACGCATGTGATTACTCTAACACGCATGCCATCACACTGTAACACACATATCATGACACTAACATGCATGTCATTATGCTGTAACACACATGACATTACACTAGCGCACATGTCATAACGCTGTAACACACATGTCATTACACTAACACGCATGTCATTACGCTATAGCGCGCATGTCATTACACTAACACGCATATGATTACACTGTAACATGCATGTGATCACACTAACACGCATGTCATTACTCTAACATGCATGTCATTATGCTGTAACACACATGTAATTATGCTGTAACATGCAGGTGATTACACTAACACACGTCATTACACTAACACTCATGTCATTACGAGTAACACACATGTCATTACACTAACACGCCTGCCATAACGCTGTAACAGGCATGTGATTACTCTAACACGCATGCCATAATGCTGTAACACGCATGTGATTACTCTAACACGCATGCCATCACACTGTAACACACATATCATGACACTAACATGCATGTCATTATGCTGTAACACACGTCATTACACTAACACACATGTCATTACTCTGACACGCATGCCATTGTGCTGTAACACACATGTAGTTATGCTGTAACACGTATATGATTACACTGTAACACGCATGTGATTACTCTAACACGCATGCCATAACGCTGTAACACGCATGTGATTACTCTAACATGCATGCCATCACACTGTAACACACATATCATGACACTAACATGCATGTCATTATGCTGTAACACACATGTCATTACACTAACACGCATGTCATTACTCTAACACGCATGCCATTGTGCTGTAACACACATGTAGTTATGCTGTAACACGTATATGATTACACTGTAACACGCATGTGATTACTCTAACACGCATGCCATAACGCTGTAACACGCATGTGATTACTCTAACATGCATGCCATCACACTGTAACACACATATCATGACACTAACATGCATGTCATTATGCTGTAACACACATGTCATTACACTAACACGCATGTCATTACTCTAACACGCATGCCATTGTGCTGTAACACACATGTAGTTATGCTGTAACACGTATATGATTACACTGTAACACGCATGTGATTACAGTAACACGCATGTCATTACGCTGTAACACACATGAGATTACACTAACACACATGTCAACGCTGTAACACACATGTCATTACACTAACACGCATGTCATTACGCTATAGCACGCATGTCATTATGCTAACACGCATGTCATTACATTGTAACACATGTCATTACACTAACACGCTTTAACACACATGTCATTACACTAACACGCATGTCATTACGCTGTAACATGCCTGTGATTACTCTGACATGCATGCCATTTTGCTGTAACACGCATGTAATTACACTAACACGCATGTCATTACACTGTAA
This sequence comes from Salarias fasciatus, assembly GCF_902148845.1. Classification (NCBI taxonomy): domain Eukaryota; kingdom Metazoa; phylum Chordata; class Actinopteri; order Blenniiformes; family Blenniidae; genus Salarias; species Salarias fasciatus. The sequence continues at coordinate 3,134,291 of NC_043751.1, read as the reverse complement.
CACACATATCATTACACTAACATGCATGTCATTACTCTGGAATGTAATGTAATACTCCCGCTGACCACAAATGCTACTCGACGTGCGATTGACTGCCTTTTTGCTGCTGAATTGTTTGAGGCTGCGCACCTCTGGCTGACGTCACTCCGGTGAGTGTTTTCCGTGTTGGTGAAGCTTGCTGAAGCTTGCGAGCGACTGAAGTGCTTGCTGTCTCTCTCTTGCTATTACTGTTAATTCACGAAGCCATCAAAAAAATCAGGGTTATTTACGCCCCCGGGGTTACTTTCGCCCCCGATTGACCAGTGATCTCTCATGAATTACATCTCTTCTCCGCCTTTAGCGCCACCGGCGCGCTAACTAGCTTAGCATGCTAACTAGCTTGGTCCGCCGGGACCGCTATGGCGTCCTCCCCTCTGTCTTCTTTTCTTTCCTGCTCAGTGTGCTGTATGTTGAGTCAGAACCCTGCCTCCCTTGACGATAGGGGTATTTGCGTAAAGTGCAGTGTATTGACAGCGCTGGAGGTCAGGGTAACCAAGTTAGAGGAGCGGCTGTGCAGATGTGAGGGGCAGGGCAAGCGCTAGCTACAGCGAGGTAGCGGCAGGGCTCGCAGCCCGCTCCCGCAGTGAGAGGAATGTTAGCAAGCCTAGCCCCGCAGCATGTCCCGAGCAGCCGGGGCAAGACCAGGACCGGTTTGTGACAGTCTGGAGGAAGGCTAGTGCTAAGCACCACCACGTAGCACTCCAAGAACCGCTTCACGTCTGCAATAGGTTCTCTCCCCTCAGCGACGACACACCGGCTGAACTGGACACGCTGGTGATTGGCAGCTCTATAGTTAGAGACGTGAAGCTGCCAGCGGTGAAGGTTAGGTGTTACCCGGGGGCCAGAGTGGGTGACATCGAGGGGAACCTTAGGCTTCAAAAACAGGAAGGTAGGAGATTCCGTCGAGTCGTGATTCACGCAGGCGGTAATGATGCCCGGCGGAGACAATCAGAGGTGCTCAAATTACAAGTAGCCTCGGTGTGTGAATTGGCTAAGTCGATGTCTGATGCCGTAATATTCTCTGGTCCCCTGCCCAATTTGGTCAGTGATGAAATGTATAGCCGACTTTCATCATTCAATCGCTGGTTGTCTAGTTGGAGTGAAGAAAACGGAGTTATTTTTCTAAACAACTGGTGCACCTTCTGGGGAAAGCCTGGGCTCATCCGCAGGGACGGCATCCACCCAACTTTGGATTACGCTGTAACATACATGTGATTACTCAAACATACATGCCATTACGCTGTAACAAGCATGTGATTACTCCAACACGCATGCCATTACGCAGTAATACACATGTGATTACACTAACAAGTATGTCATTACACTGTGACACACATCTCCTTACACTAACACGCATGTCATTACGCTGTAACACACTGGACTCTAGATGCTAGGTGCTAAGTGCCACACTCTATACACGAGACACTAGACGCTGGACTCCAAACGCAAGGCGTTAGGCGCTGGACTCTAGACACTAGACGCTAGGCACTGGACTCTACACGCTCAGCATGGACACTAGACACTTGAGGCCAGGCGCTAGACTCTAGACACTAGACGCTAGGCACTGGACTCTAGCTGGTAGGTGCTGGATTCCAGGCACTTGAATCTGGACTTTAGATGCTCGGCACTGGACTATAGACGCTAGACGCTAGGTGCTTTATTATAGACACTAGACACTAGGTCCTGAACTCTAGACACTTGACGCTGGACTCTAGACACTAGGCGCTAGGCGTTGGACTCCAGACACTTGACGCTGGACTCCAGATGCTCGGTGCAGGACTTCAGACGCCAGACGCTGGAATCTAGACGCTAGGCGCGAGACGCTAGACTGTACACGTTGGACGGTAGGGCCTGTACTCTAGATGCTAGACTCGAGACGCTAGGCGCTGGACTCTAGACACTTGACGCTAGGCGCTAGTTTCTAGATGCTAGGCGCTGAACTCTAGACGCTAGGCGCTGGACTCTACACGCTATGCACAGGACCGTAGACACTTGATGCTAGGCGCTGGAGTCTAGACACTTGATGCTAGGCGTGGGACGCTAGACACTTGATGCTAGGCAATTGACTATAGTCGCGAGACGCTAGACTCTAGACGCCAGGCACTGGACTCAAGACGCTAGGCGCTGGACTCTACACACTATGCGCTGGATCCTAGACACTTGACGCCAGACGCTGGACACCACAGACCTGACGCAAGTCGCAAGGCGCTCGACTGTAGACGCCAGAGGGTAGGGGCTGTAGTCTAGGCGCTAGACTCTCAACGCTAGGCGCTGGACTCCAGACACTTGACGCTAGGCGCTAGACTCTAGACCCTAGGTGCTGGACTCTACACGCTGGGCGCTGGACTCTACACGCTAGGTGCTGGACTGAAGACACTTGAGGCAAGGCGCTTACTCTAGAAACTTGACGCGAGGCGCAAGGCGCTAGACTGTCGACGCCAGACGGTAGGGGCTGTACTCTAGACACTAGGCACTGGACTCTAGACACTTGACGCTAGGCGCTAGATTCTAGACGCTAGGCGCTGTACTCCAGACACTTGAGGCTGGACTCTAGACGTTAGGCGCTGGACTCTAGACGCCAAACACTGGACTCTCGATGCTTGACGCCAGGTGCTGGATGTTAGACACTTGACGCTGGACTCCAGACCCTACTCGCTGGTCTCGAGACGCAAGGCTCTCGGCGTTAGGCGCAAGACTCTAGACGCAAGGCGCTGGACTCTAGACGCCAGGCGTTGGACTCTCGACGCTATGCACAATTCGTTAGGCACTGGACTCCATACTCTAGATGCCAGGGCCTGGAGTCTCGACGCTATGCGCTGGACTCTAGACGCTAGGTGGTAGGCACTGTAGTGGAGACACTCGGTGCTAGGCGCTGGACTCCAGAGACTTGACGCCAGGCGCTGGACTCTAGAGACTTGATGCAAGGGGCAAGGCGCTAGACTGTAGACGCTAGAGGGTAGGGGCTGTAGTCTAGGCGCTAGAATCTAGACGCTAGGCACTGGACACCAGACACTTGACGCTGGACTCTAGACGCTAGGTGGTAGGCGCCGTATTCTGTACACTAGACTCTATAAGCCTGACAATTGGCGCCAGACTCTACACGCTGGGCGCCGGACTCTAGACGCTAGGCACTGGACTCTACACGCTAGGTGCTGGACTATAGACACTTGACGCTAGACGCTGGACTCTCAATGCTAGGCCCTGGATTCCATACTCTAGATGCCAGACTCCACACGCTGGGCGCTTGACTCGAGACGCTAGGCGCTGGACTCTACACGCTGGGTGCTGGACCCTAGACACTTGAGGTTAGGCGCTTGACTCCAGACTCTAGATGCTAGGCGCTGGACTCTAGACACTAGACGCTAGGCGCTGGACCCTAGACACTAGACGATAGGCGCTGGACTCTACACGCTAGGCACTGGACTCTAGATGCTAGGCGTTGGACTCTGCACGCCAGGCGCTGGACTCTAGACACTTGACGCGAGGCGCTGGACTCTATATGCTAGGCGCTAGACCCTAGACACTTGAGTAGACACTGGACTCTACACGCTAGGCGCTGGACTCTAGACACTAGACGCTAAGCGCTGGACCCTAGACACTAGACGCTAGGCGCTGGACTCTACACGCTAGGCGCTGGACTCTAGATGCTAGGCGCTGGACTCTACACGCTGGGCGCTGGACTCTAGACACTAGGCACTGGACTCTAGACACTTGACGCTAGGCGCTAGATTCTAGACGCTAGGCGCTGTACTCCAGACACTTGAGGCTGGACTCTAGACGTTAGGCGCTGGACTCTAGACGCCAAACACTGGACTCTCGATGCTTGACGCCAGGTGCTGGATGTTAGACACTTGACGCTGGACTCCAGACCCTACTCGCTGGTCTCGAGACGCAAGGCTCTCGGCGTTAGGCGCAAGACTCTAGACGCAAGGCGCTGGACTCTAGACGCCAGGCGTTGGACTCTCGACGCTATGCACAATTCGTTAGGCACTGGACTCCATACTCTAGATGCCAGGGCCTGGAGTCTCGACGCTATGCGCTGGACTCTAGACGCTAGGTGGTAGGCACTGTAGTGGAGACACTCGGTGCTAGGCGCTGGACTCCAGAGACTTGACGCCAGGCGCTGGACTCTAGAGACTTGATGCAAGGGGCAAGGCGCTAGACTGTAGACGCTAGAGGGTAGGGGCTGTAGTCTAGGCGCTAGAATCTAGACGCTAGGCACTGGACACCAGACACTTGACGCTGGACTCTAGACGCTAGGTGGTAGGCGCCGTATTCTGTACACTAGACTCTATAAGCCTGACAATTGGCGCCAGACTCTACACGCTGGGCGCCGGACTCTAGACGCTAGGCACTGGACTCTACACGCTAGGTGCTGGACTATAGACACTTGACGCTAGACGCTGGACTCTCAATGCTAGGCCCTGGATTCCATACTCTAGATGCCAGACTCCACACGCTGGGCGCTTGACTCGAGACGCTAGGCGCTGGACTCTACACGCTGGGTGCTGGACCCTAGACACTTGAGGTTAGGCGCTTGACTCCAGACTCTAGATGCTAGGCGCTGGACTCTAGACACTAGACGCTAGGCGCTGGACCCTAGACACTAGACGATAGGCGCTGGACTCTACACGCTAGGCACTGGACTCTAGATGCTAGGCGTTGGACTCTGCACGCCAGGCGCTGGACTCTAGACACTTGACGCGAGGCGCTGGACTCTATATGCTAGGCGCTAGACCCTAGACACTTGAGTAGACACTGGACTCTACACGCTAGGCGCTGGACTCTAGACACTAGACGCTAAGCGCTGGACCCTAGACACTAGACGCTAGGCGCTGGACTCTACACGCTAGGCGCTGGACTCTAGATGCTAGGCGCTGGACTCTACACGCTGGGCGCTGGACTCTAGACACTAGACGCTAGGCGCTGGACTCTACACGCTAGGCACTGGATTCGAGACGCCAGGCGCGGGACTCTAGAAACTTGATGCTGGACTCTAGACGCTAGGGAATTGACCGTGGACGCTAGCCTCTGGACGATAGACACTCGATGCTAGGCGCTGGACTCTACACGCTGGGCGCTGGACCCTAGACACTTGAGGCGAGGCGCTCGACTCCAGAGTCTAGATGCCAGGCGCTGGACTCTAGACACTTGATGCTCGGCGCTGGACTCTATACGCTAGGCGCTAGACCCTAGACACTAGACGCTAGGCGCTGGAGTCTACACGCTAGGCGCTGGACTCTAGACACTTGATGCTCGGCGCTGGACTCTATACGCTAGGCGCTAGACCCTAGCCACTTCAGGCTAGGCACTGGACTCTACACGCTGGGCGCTGGACCCCAGACACTTGAGGCTCTGCGCTTGACTCCAGAGTCTTGATGCCAGGCGCTGGACTCTAGACACTAGACGCTAAGCGCTGGACCCTAGACACTTGAGGCGAGGCGCTCGACTCCAGAGTCTAGATGCCAGGCGCTGGACTCTAGACACTTGATGCTCGGCGCTGGACTCTATACGCTAGGCGCTAGACCCTAGACACTAGACGCTAGGCGCTGGAGTCTACACGCTAGGCGCTGGACTCTAGACACTTGATGCTCGGCGCTGGACTCTATACGCTAGGCGCTAGACCCTAGCCACTTCAGGCTAGGCACTGGACTCTACACGCTGGGCGCTGGACCCCAGACACTTGAGGCTCTGCGCTCGACTCCAGAGTCTTGATGCCAGGCGCTGGACTCTAGACACTAGACGCTAAGCGCTGGACCCTAGACACTAGATGCTAGGCGCTGGACTCTAGACACTTGAGGCTCAGCGCTGGACTCTACACGCTGGGCGCTGGACTCTAGACGCTAGGCGCTGGACTCTACATGCTACGCGTTGGACTCTAGACGCTAGGCGCTGGACTCTACATGCTACGCGCTGGACTCTAGACACTTGACACTAGGCGCTGGACTCATCACGCTGGGCGCTGGACCCGAGACACTTGAGGCTCGGCGCTGGACTCTACACGCTGGGCGCTGGACTCTAGACGCTGGGCGCTGGACTCTACATGCTACGCGCTGGACTCTAGACGCTGGGCGCTGGAGTCTCGTTGTTTGACGCCAGGTGCAGGATGTTAGACACTTGACGCTGGACTCAAGACCCTACTTGCGGGTCTCGAGACGCAAGGCTCTCTGCGTTAGGTGCAACACTCTAGACGCAAGGCGCTGGACTCTAGACGCCAGGCGTTGGACTCTAGATGCCAGACGCTGGACTCTAGACCCTATGTGCAGTTCGTTAGGCACTGGACTCCATAGCCCAGATGCCAGGGCCGGGAGTCTCGACGCTATGCGCTGGACTCTAGATGCTAGGTGGTAGGCACCGTACTGAAGACACTAGGTGATAGGGGCTGGACTCCAGAGACTTGACGCCAGGCGCTGGACTCTAGAAACTTGACGCAAGGGGCAAGGCGCTAGACTGTAGACGCTAGAGGGCAGGGGCTGTAGTCTAGGCGCTCGACTCCAGACCCGAGGCGCTGGTCTCTAGATGCTAGGCTCTAGGCGCTCGGCGCTGGACCCTAGAAACTTAACGTTCGACTCCAGACGCAAGGTGGTAGGCACCGTACTGGAGACACTAGGTGCTAGGTGCTGGACTCCAGAGACTTGACGCCAGGCGCTGGACTGTAGACACTTGACGCGAGGCGCAGGACCCTAGACACTAGACGCTAGGCGCTGGACTCTACACGCTAGGCGCTGGACCCGAGACACTTGAGGCTAGTCACTGGACTCTAGACGCTGGGCGCTGGACTCTAGACGCCAGTCACTGGACTCTACATGCTACGCGCTGGACTCTAGACGCTAGGAGCTGGACTCTACACGCTCGGCACTGGACTCTAGACACTTGACGCTAGGCGCTGGACTCTACACGCTAGGCACTGGTTTCGAGACGCCAGAAGCAGGACTCTAGAAACTTGATGCTAGACTCTAGACGCTAGGGAATTGACCGTGGACGCTAGCGTGTGGACGATAGACACTTGATGCTAGGCGCTGGGCTCTAGACACTAGACGCTAGGCGCTGGACTTTACACGCTAGGCGCTGGACTCTAGATGCTAGGCACTGGACTCTGCACGCTAGGCGCTGGACTCTAGACACTTGAGGCTAGGCGCATGGAGACTACACGCTGGGCGCTGGACTCTAGACAATAGGCACTGAACTCCAGACACTTGAGGCTAGGTACTGGACTCTACACGCTGGGCGCAGGACTCTAGGCGCAGGACTCTAGACACTAGACGCTAGGCGCTGGACACGACATGCTAGGCACTGGACTCTAGATGCTAGGCGCTGGACTCTACACGCTACGCGATGGACTCTAGACACTTGAGGATAGGCGCTGGACTCCACACGCTAGGCGCTGGACTCTACACGCTGGTCGCTGGACTCTACACGCTTCGCGCTGGATTCTAGACGTTAGGCGCTGGACTCTACATGCTACGCGCTGGACTCTAGATGCTAGGCGCTGGACTCCAGACGCTAGGCGCTGGACTCTACACACTAGGCGCTGGACTCTACGCGCTTGGCACTGGTCTCTAGACACTTTAGGCTAGGCACTGGACTATATGCGCTAGGCGCTAGACCCTAGACACTTGAGGCTAGGCACTGGACTCTACACGCTGGTCGTTGGACTCTACACGCTTTGCGCTGGACTCTAGACGCGAGGCGCTGGACTCTACACGCTAGGCGCTGGACTCTAAACACTTGACACTAGGCGCTGGACTCCAGATACTTGAGGCAACGCGCTGGACTCTACACGCTATGCGCTGGACTCTACACGCTTGGCGCTGGACTCTACACGCTATGCGCTGGACTCTACAAGCTAGACGCTGGACTCTACACGCTAGGCGCTGGACTCTAGACACTTGACGCTACGCGCTGGACTCTACACGCGAGGCGCTAGATCCTAGACACTTGAGGCTAGGCACTGGACTCTACACGCTGGGCGTTGGACTGCAGACACTTGAGGCTAGGTGTTGGACTCTACAAGCCAGGCACTGGACTCTACACGCTAGGCGCTGGACTCTAGACACTTGACGCGGGGCGCTGGACTCTATACGCTAGGCGCTGGACGCTACACACTTGAGGCTAGGCACTGGACTCTACACGCTGGGCGCTGGATTCTAGACGCTAGGCGCTGGACTCTACATGCTACGTGCTGGACTCCAGACGCTAGGCGCTGGACTCTAGACGCTAGGCGCTGGACTCTACACGCTTGGCGCTGGACTCTGGACACTTTAGGCTGGGCACTGGACTCTATGCGCTAGGCGCTAGACCCTAGACACTTGAGGCTAGGCACTGGACTCTACACGCTGGGCGTTGGACTCTAGACACTTGAGGTTAGGCGCTGGACTCTACATGCTGGGCGCTGGACTCTACACGCTACGCGCTGGACTCTAGACGCTAGGCGCTGGACTCTACACGCTAGGCGCTGGACTCTAGACACTTGACACTAGGCGCTGGACTCTAGACACTTGAGGGAACGCGCTGGACTCTACACGCTATGCGCTGGACTCTACACGCTAGGCGCTGGACTCTACACGCTACGCGCTGGACTCTAGTCGCTAGGCGCTGGACTCTACACGCCAGGCGCTGGACTCTCAACACTTGAGGCTAGGCACTCGACTCTACACGCTGGGCATTTTACTCTAGACACTTGAGGCGAGGCGCTGGACTCTAACAGCTAGACGCTGGACTCTACACGCTAGGCGCTGGACTCTAGACACTTGACGCTGGGCGCTGGACTCTACACGCTAGGCGCTAGATCCTAGACACTTGAGGCTAGGCACTGGACTCTACATGCTGGGCGTTGGACTGCAGACACTTGAGGCGAGGTGCTGGACTCTACACGCTAGGTGTTGGTCTCTAGATGCTAGGCGCTGGTCTCTACATGCTAGGCACTGGACTCTAGATGCTAGGCGCTGGACTCTTCACGCTTGGCGTTGGACTCTAGACACTTGAGGCTCGGCACTGGAATCTAAACGCTGGGCGCTGGACTCTAGACGCTAGGCGCTGGACTTTACACGCCAGGCGCTGTAGTCTAGACGCTAGGCGCTGGACTCTACACGCTAGGTGCTGGACTCTACACGCTAGGTGCTGGACTCTACACGCTAGGCGCTGGACTCTAGACACTTGACGCTAGGCTTTGGACTCCACACCCGAGGCGCTAGATCCCAGACACTTGAGGCTAGGCACTACAATCTACACACTAGGCGCTGGACTCTAGACACGTGACGCTAGGCGCTGGACTCTACACCGCAGGCGCTAGATCCTAGACAATTGAGGCTAGGCAATAGAATCTACACACTAGGCGCTGGACTCTGGACACTTGACGCTAGGCGCTGGACTCTAGACACTTGACGCCAGGCGCTGCACTCTACACGCTAGGCGCTGGACTCTACACGCTGGACGCTGGACTCTAGACACTTGACGCTAAGCGCTGGACTCTACACGCTAGGCGCTGGACTCTAGACACTTGACGCTAGGTGCTGGACTCTAAATGCTAGGCAATGGACTCCATACTCTAGATGCCAGACTCTAGACGCGAGGCACTGGACTCTAGACACTCGGTGCTGGACTCTAGACACTAGGCGCTGGACTCTACACGCTAGGCGTTGGACTCTAGATGCTAGACCCTAGACACTTTAGGCTAGGCACTGGACTCTACACGATGGGCGTTGGACTCTCGACACTTGAGGCGAGGCGCTGGACTCTACACGCTGGGCATTGGACTCTAGACGCTAGGCGCTGGACTCTACATGCTACGCACTTGACCCTAGACACTTGAGGCTAGGCACTTGACTCTATACGCTAGGCGCTGGACTCTAGACACTAGACGCTAAGCGCTGGACCCTAGACACTAGACGCTAGGCGCTGGACTCTAATAGCTAGGCGCTGGTCTGCAGATGCTAGGCGCTGGACTCCAGACGCGAGGCGCTGGACTCTACACGCTAGGCGCAGGACTCTACACGCTAGGCACAGGGCTCTACACGCTAGGCGCAGGACTCCAGACATTTGACTCTAGGCGCTGGACTCTACACGCTAGGCAATGGACTCCATACTCTAGATGCCAGACTCTAGACGCTCGGCGCTGGACTGTAGACACTAGACGCTAAGCGCTAGACACTAGGCGCTGGACTCTAGATGCTCGGCGCTGGACTCTACACGCTTGGCGTAAGACCCCACACACTTGAGGCTAGGCACTGGACTCTACACGCTGGGCGCTGGACTCTAGACACTAGACGCTAAGCGCTGGACCCTAGACACTAGACGCTAGGCGCTGGACTCTACACGCTAGGCGCTGGTCTCTAGATGCTAGGCGCTGGTCTCTAGATGCTAGGCACTGGACTCTAGATGCTAGGCGCTGGACTCTTCACGCTGGGCGTTGGACTCTAGACACTTGAGGCTTGGCGCTGGATTCTAAACGCTGGGCGCTGGACTCCAGACGCTAGGCGCTGGACTCTACACGCCAGGTGCTGTAGTCTAGACGCTGGGCGCTGGACTCTAAACGCTAGTTGCTGGACTCTACACGCTAGGTGCCTGACTCTACACGCGAGGTGCTGGACTCTACACGCTAGGTGCTGGACTCTACACGCGAGGCGCTGGACTCTAGACACTTGACGCTAGGCTTTGGACTCCACACCCGAGGCGCGAGATCCCAGACACTTGAGGCTAGGCACTAGAATCTACACACTAGGCGCGGGACTCTAGACACGTGACGCTAGGCGCTGGACTCTCCACCGCAGGCGCTAGATCCTAGACAATTGAGGCTAGGCACTAGAATCTACACACTAGGCGCTGGACTCTAGACACTTGACGCTAGGCACTGGACTCTAGACACTTGACACTAGGCGCTGGACTCTACACGCTAGGCGCTGGACTCTACACGCTGGGCGCTGGACTCTAGAAACTTGACGCTAGGTGTTGGACTCTAAATGCTAGGCGCTGGACTCTAGACACTTGACGCTAGGTGCTGGACTCTAAATGCTAGGCAATGGACTCCATACTCTAGATGCCAGACTCTAGACGCTCGGCGCTGGACTGTAGACACTAGACGCTAAGCGCTAGACACTAGGCGCTGCACTCTAGATGCTCGGCGCTGGACTCTACACGCTTGGCGCGAGACCCTACACACTTGAGGCTAGGCACTGGACTCTAGACGCTAGGCGCTGGACTCTACACGGAAGGCGCTGGACTCTAGAGACTTGAGGCTAGGCGCTGGACTCTACACGCTGGGCACTGGACTCTAGAAGCTAGGCGCTGGACTCTACATGGTACGCGCTGGATTCTTGACGCTAGGCGCTGGACTCCAGACGCGAGGCACTGGACTCTACACGCTAGGCGCAGGACTCTACACGCTAGGCACAGGACTCTACACGCTAGGCGCAGGACTCCAAATATTTGACTCTAGGCGCTGGACTCTACACGCTAGGCAATGGACTCCATACTCTAGATGCCAGACTCTAGACGCTCGGCACTGGACTCGAGACACTAGACGCTAAGCGCTGGACCCTAGACACTAGACGCTAGGCGCTGGACTCTAATAGCTAGGCGCTGGTCTGTAGATGCTAGGCGCTGGACTCCAGACGCGAGGCGCTGGACTCTACACGCTAGGCACAGGACTCTACACGCTAGGCACAGGACTCTACACGCTAGGCGCAGGACTCCAGACATTTGACTCTAGGCGCTGGACTACACGCTAGGCAATGGACTCCATACTCTAGATGCCAGACTCTAGACGCTCGGCGCTGGACTGTAGACACTAGACGCTAAGCGCTAGACACTAGGCGCTGGACTCTAGATGCTCGGCGCTGGACTCTACACGCTTGGCGCGAGACCCTACACACTTGAGGCTAGGCACTGGACTCTACACGCTGGGCGCTGGACTCTAGACACTAGACGCTAAGCGCTGGACCCTAGACACTAGACGCTAGGCGCTGGACTCTACACGCTAGGCGCTGGTCTCTAGATGCTAGGCGCTGGTCTCTAGATGCTAGGCACTGGACTCTAGATGCTAGGCGCTGGACTCTTCACGCTGGGCGTTGGACTCTAGACACTTGAGGCTTGGCGCTGGATTCTAAACGCTGGGCGCTGGACTCCAGACGCTAGGCGCTGGACTCTACACGCCAGGTGCTGTAGTCTAGACGCTGGGCGCTGGACTCTAAACGCTAGTTGCTGGACTCTACACGCTAGGTGCCTGACTCTACACGCTAGGTGCTGGACTCTACACGCTAGGTGCTGGACTCTACACGCGAGGCGCTGGACTCTAGACACTTGAGGCTAGGCGCTGGACTCTACACGCTGGGCACTGGACTCTAGAAGCTAGGCGCTGGACTCTACATGGTACGCGCTGGATTCTTGACGCTAGGCGCTGGACTCTAAACCCTAGGCGCAGGACTCTAGACACTTGAGGCTAGGCACTGGACTCTACACGCTAGGCGCTGGACCCTAGACACTAGACGCTAAGCGCTGGACCCTAGACACTAGACGCTAGGCGCTGGACTCTACACGCTAGGCGCTGGTCTCTAGATGCTAGGCGCTGGTCTCTAGATGCTAGGCACTGGACTCTAGATGCTAGGCGCTGGACTCTTCACGCTGGGCGTTGGACTCTAGACACTTGAGGCTTGGCGCTGGATTCTAAACGCTGGGCGCTGGACTCCAGACGCTAGGCGCTGGACTCTACACGCCAGGTGCTGTAGTCTAGACGCTGGGCGCTGGACTCTAAACGCTAGTTGCTGGACTCTACACGCTAGGTGCCTGACTCTACACGCTAGGTGCTGGACTCTACACGCTAGGTGCTGGACTCTACACGCGAGGCGCTGGACTCTAGACACTTGAGGCTAGGCGCTGGACTCTACACGCTGGGCGCTGGACTCTAGAAGCTAGGCGCTGGACTCTACATGGTACGCGCTGGATTCTTGACGCTAGGCGCTGGACTCTAAACCCTAGGCGCAGGACTCTAGACACTTGAGGCTAGGCACTGGACTCTACACGCTAGGCGCTGGACCCTAGACACTAGACGCTAAGCGCTGGACCCTAGACACTAGACGCTAGGCGCTGGACTCCACACGCTAGGCGGTGGTCTCCAGATGCTAGGCACTGGAATCTACACGCTAGGCGCTGGACTCTACACGCTAGGCGCTGGACTCTAGATGCTAGGCGCTGGACTCTAGACGCTGGGCGTTGGACTCTAGACACTTGAGGCTCGGCGCTGGATTCTAAACGCTAGGCACTGGACTCTAGACGCTAGGTGCTGGACTCTACACGCTAGGTGCTGGACTCTACACGCTAGGCTTTGGACTCTACACCCGAGGCGCTAGATCCCAGACACTTGAGGCTAGGCACTAGAATCTAAACACTAGGCGGTGGACTCTAGACACGTGACGCTAGGCGCTGGACTCTACACCGCAGGCGCTAGATCCAAGACAACTGAGGCTAGGCACTAGAATCCACACACTGGGCGCTGGACTCTGGACACTTGACGCTAGGCGCTGGACTCTACACCATAGGCGCTAGATCCTAGACAATTGAGGCTAGGCAGTAGAATCTACACACAAGGAGCTGAACTCTAGACACTTGACGCCAGGCGCGGAACTCTAGACACTTGACGCTAGGCGCTGGACTCTACACGCTAGGCGCTGGACTCTACACACTAGGCGCTGGACCCTACACGCTAGGCGCTGGACTCTAGACACTTGACGTTAGGTGCTGGACTCTACACGCTGGGTGATGGACTCTAGACACTCGGCGCTGGACTCTAGACACTTGACGCTAGGCGCTGGACTCTAAATGCTAGGCGTTGGACTCTACACGCTAGGCGCTGGACTCTACACGCTAGGCGCTGGACTCTAGACATTTGACACTAGGCGCTGGACTCTACACGCTAGGCGCTGGACTCTAGACACTTGACGTTAGGTGCTGGACTCTAAATGCTAGGCAATGGACTCCATACTCTCGATGCCAGACTCTAGACGCTAGGCACTGGACCCTACACGCTAGGCGCTGGACTATAGAAACTTGAGGCTAGGCGCTGGACTCTACACGCTAGGCGCTGGACTCTACACACTAGCCGCTGGACTCTCCACGCTAGGCGCTGTACTCTACACGCGAGGCGCTGGACTCTAGACACCTGAGGTTAGGCGCTGGACCCTACACGCTGGGCACTGGACCCTAGAAGCTAGGCGCTGGACTCTAGACACTGGGCACTGGACTCTAGAAGCTAGGCACTGGACTCTACATGGTACGCGCTGGATTCTTGACGCTAGGCACTGGACTCTAAACCATCGGCGCAGGACTCCAGACACTTGAGGCTAGGCACTGGATGCTAAACGCTGGGCGTTGGACTCTAGACGCTAGGCGCTGGACTCTACAAGCCAGGCGCTGTAGTCTAGATGCTAGGCGCTGGACTCTACACGCTAGGTGCTGGACTCTACACGCTAGCTGCTGGACTCTACACGCTAGGTCCTGGACTTTACACGCGAGGTGCTGGACTCTGCACGCTGGGCGCTGGACTCTAGACACTTGACGCTAGGCGCTGGACTCTAGACACTTGACGTTAGGTGCTGGACTCTAAATGCTAGGCAATGGACTCCATACTCTAGATGCCAGACTCTAGACGCTAGGCGCTGGACTCTACACGCTAGGCGCTGGACGATAGAAACTTGAGGCTAGGCGCTGGACTCCACACGCTAGGCGCTGTACTCTCGAAGCTAGGCGCTGGACTCTACACGCTGGGCACTGGACTCTAGAAGCTAGGCGCTGGACTCTTCATGGTACGCGCTGGATTCTTGACGCTAGGCGCTGGACTCTAAACCCTAGGCGCAGGACTCTAGACAGTTGAGGCTAGGCACTGGACTCTACACGCTCGGTGCTGGACTCTAGACACGAGACGCTAATCGCTAGACCCTAGACAATAGACGCTAGGTGCTGGACTCTACACGCTAGGCGCTGGACTCGAGATACTAGGCGCTGGTCTCGAGATGCTCGGCGCTGGACTCTACACGCTAGGCGCTACGCCCTAGACACTTGAGGCGACGTAGTGGACTCTACACGCTGTGCGTTGAACTCCAGACACGAGGCGCTGGACTCTACACGCTAGGCGCTGGACTCTAGACGCTAGGCGCGGGACTCTACACGCTAGGCGCTGGACTCTACACTCTAGGCGCTGGACTCTAGACACTTGACACTTGGTGCTGGACCCTAGGCACTTCAGGCTAGGCGCTGGACTCTACAAGCTAGGCGCTGGACTCTACACGCCAGGTGCTGGACTGTAGACACTAGACGCTAGGCGCTGGACCCCAGACACTAGACGCTAGGCGCTGGACTGTAATAGCTAGGCGCTGGTCTCTAGATACTAGGCGCTGGATTCTAGATGCTAGGCGCTGGACCCTAGACACTTGGGGCTATTCACTGGACTCTACACTCTAGGCGCTGGACTCTAGACAGTAAACGCTAGGTGCTGGACTCTAAATGCTAGGCACTGGACTCTGCACGCTTGGCGCTGGACTCTGGACACTTGACACTTTGTGCTGGACTCTAGGCACTTCAGGCTAGGCGCTGGACTCTACAAGCTAGGCGCTAGACTCTACACGCCAGGTGCGGGACTCTAGACGCTAAGCGCTGGACCCCAGACACTTGACGCGAGGCGCTGGACTCTAAATGCTAGGAACTGGACTCCATACTCTAGATGCCAGACTCTAGATGCTAGGCACTGGACACTACACGCTCGGCGCTGGACCCTAGATACTTGGGGCTATTCACTGGACTCTACACGCTACGCGCTTTACTCTAGACACTAGACGCTAAGCGCAGGACCCTGGACTCTACACGCTAGGCGCTGGACTCTACACGCTAGGCGCTGGACTCTACACGCTACGCGCTGGACTCTACACGCTAGGCGCTGGACTCTACACGCTAGGCGCTGGACTCTAGATGCTAGGCGCTGGACCCTAGAAACTTGGGGCTATTCACTGGACTCTCCACGCCAGGCGTTGTACTCCAGACGCTAGGCGCTGGACTCTACACGCTTGGTGCTGGACTCTAGACACTTGAGGCTAGGCACTGGACTCTAGACGCTTGACGCTGGACTCTTGACACTTGACGCTCGGTGCTGGACTCTAAATGCTAGGCCCTAGACTCCATACTCTAGATGCCAGCCTCTACACGCCTGGCGCTGGACTCTAGACACTTGAGGCTAGGCGCTGGATTCTACACGCTAGGTGCTGGACTCTACACGCTAGGTGCTGGACTTTACACGCGAGGTGCTGGACTCTGCACGCTGGGCGCTGGACTCTAGACACTTGACACTAGGCGCTGGACTCTAGACACTTGACGTTAGGTGCTGGACTCTAAATGCTAGGCAATGGACTCCATACTCTAGATGCCAGACTCTAGACACTAGGCGCTGGACTCTACACGCTAGGCGCTGGACGATAGAAACTTGAGGCTAGGCGCTGGACTCCACACGCTAGGCGCTGTACTCTCGAAGCTCGGCGCTGGACTCTACACGCTGGGCACTGGACTCTAGAAGCTAGGCGCTGGACTCTTCATGGTACGCGCTGGATTCTTGACGCTAGGCGCTGGACTCTAAACCCTAGGCGCAGGACTCTAGACAGTTGAGGCTAGGCACTGGACTCTACACGCTAGGTGCTGGACTCTAGACACGAGACGCTAATCGCTCGACCCTAGACAATAGACGCTAAGTGCTGGACTCTACACGCTAGGCGCTGGACTCGAGATACTAGGCGCTGGTCTCGAGATGCTCGGCGCTGGACTCTACACGCTAGGCGCTACG
This sequence comes from Salarias fasciatus, assembly GCF_902148845.1. Lineage (NCBI taxonomy): Eukaryota > Metazoa > Chordata > Actinopteri > Blenniiformes > Blenniidae > Salarias > Salarias fasciatus. The sequence goes on along the minus strand of NC_043751.1, from coordinate 3,117,436 downwards.
CCCTAGACACTTGAGGCGACGTAGTGGACTCTACACGCTGTGCGTTGAACTCCAGACACGAGGCGCTGGACTCTCGACGCTAGGCGCTGGACTCTAGACGCTAGGCGCGGGACGCTACACGCTAGGCGCTGGACTCTACACTCTAGGCGCTGGACTCTAGACACTTGACACTTGGTGCTGGACCCTAGACACTTCAGGCTAGGCGCTGGACTCTACAAGCTAGGCGCTGGACTCTACACGCCAGGTGCTGGACTGTAGACACTTGGGGCTATTCACTGGACTCTACACTCTAGGCGCTGGACTCCAGACACTAGACGCTAGGCGCTGGACTCTAAATGCTAGGCACTGGACTCTACACGCTTGGCGCTGGACTCTGGACACTTGACACTTTGTGCTGGACTCTTGGCACTTCAGGCTAGGCGCTGGACTCTACAAGCTAGGCGCTAGACTCTACACGCCAGGTGCTGGACTCTAGACACTAAGCGCTGGACCCCAGACACTAGACGCTAGGCGCTGGACTGTAATAGCTAGGCGCTGGTCTCTAGATGCTAGGCGCTGGATTCTAGATGCTAGGCGCTGGACTCTAGACACTAGACGCTAGGCGCTGGACCCCAGACACTAGACGCTAGGCGCTGGACTGTAATAGCTAGGCGCTGGTCTCTAGATGCTAGGCGCTGGACTCTAAATGCTAGGAACTGGACTCCATACTCTAGATGCCAGACTGTAGATGCTAGGCACTGGACACTCCACGCTCAGCGCTGGACCCTAGATACTTAGGGCTATTCACTGGACTCTACACGCTACGCGCTGGACTCTAGACACTAGACGCTAAGCGCTGGACCCTAGACTCTACACGCTAGGCGCTGGTCTCTACACGCTAGGCGCTGGACTCTACACGCTACGCGCTGGACTCTACACGCTAGGCGCTGGACACGAGATGCTAGGCGCTGGACCCTAGACACTTGGGGCTATTCACTGGACTCTACACGCCAGGCGCTGTACTCCAGACGCTAGGCGCTGGACTCTACACGCTTGGTGCTGGACTCTAGACACTTGACGCTAGGCACTGGACTCTAGACGCTTGGCGCTGGACTCTTGACACTTGACGCTCGGTGCTGGACTCTAAATGCTAGGCCCTGGACTCCATACTCTAGATGCCAGACTCTACACGCTTGGCGCTGGACTCTAGACACTTGAGGCTAGGCGCTGGATTCTACACGCTGGGTGGTGGACTCTAGACGCTAGGCGCTTGACTGTGCACGCTGGGCGCTGGACTCTACATGCTAGGCGCTGGATTCTACATGCTAGGCGCTGGACTCTAGACACTTGACACTAGGCGCTGGACTCTAGACACTTCAGGTTAGGCGCTGGACTCTATACGCTGGGTGGTGGACTCTAGACGCTAGGCGCTGGACTCTAAACGCTGGGCGCTTTACTCCAGACGCTAGGCGCTGGACTCTACACGCGAGCGCTGGACTCCAGACGCTAGGCGCGGGACTCTGCGCGCTAGGTGCTGGACTCGAGACACTTGAGGCTAGGTGCTGGACTCTCCACGCTGGGTTTTTGGACTCTAGACACTTGAGGCAGGGCACTGGACGCTCCATGCGGGGCTTTTGGACTCTCGACACTTGAGGCTGGCGCTGGACTCTATACGCTGGGTGCTGGACTCGAGACACTGGACGCTGGACTCTACACGCTAGGCGCTGGACTCCAGACGCTAGGCGCGGGACTCTGCACGCTAGGTGCTGGACTCTAGACACTTGAGGCTAGGTGCTGGACTCCACACGCTGGGTGCTGGACTCTTGACGCTAGGCGCTGGACTCTACAAGCAAGGCGCTGTACTCTAGAGGCTAGGCGCTGGACTCTACACGCTAGGCGGTAGACCCGAGACACTTGAGGTTAGCCACTGCACTCTAAATGCTAGGCGTTGGACTCGACACGCTAGGCGCTGAACTCTACACGCTAGGCGCTTTACTCTAGAAATTTGACGCTAGGCGCTGGACTCTACACGCTAGGCGCTGGACTCTAGACACTTGACGATAGGCGCTGGACTCCACAAGCAAGGCGCTGTACTCTAGAGGGTAAGCGCTGGACTCTGCATGCTAGGTGCTGGACTCTACACGCTGGGTGCTGGACTCTAGACACTAGGCGCTGGACTCTAGACACTTGACGCTAGGCGCTGGACTCTAAATGCTAGGCGTTGGACTCTACACGCTAGGCGCTGAAGTCTACACGCTAGGCACTTTACTGTAGACACTTGACGCCAGGCGCTGGACTCTACAAGCACGGAGCTGTACTCTAGATGCTAGGCGCTGGACTCTACACGCTGGGCGGTGGACTCGCAGCACTGGACGCTGGACTCTACACACTAGGCGCTGGACTCTAGACACTTGAGGCTAGGTGCTGGACTCTGGACACTTGAGGCTAGGTGCTGGACTCTAGACACTTGAGGCTAAGTGCTGGACTCTAGACACTTGAGGCTAGGTGCTGGACTCTAGACACTTGAGGCTAGGTGCTGGACTCTACACGCTGGGTGCTGGACTCTAGACGCTAGGCGCTGGATTCGAGACACCAGGCGCGGGACTGTAGAAACTTTACGCTGGACTCTAGACGCTAGGCAAGTGACCGTGGATGCTAGGCTCTGGACGATAGACACTCGATGCTAGGCGCTGGACTCTACATGCTGGTCACTGGACCCTGGACACTTGACGCTAGGCGCTCGACTCCAGACTCTGGATGCTTGGGGCTGGACTCTAGACACTAGACGCTAAGCGCTGGACCCGAGACAAGAGACGCTATGTGCTGGACTCTACACGCTTGGCGCTGGACTCTACATGCGGGGCGGGGCGTTGGGCTCTAGACACTAGATGCTAAGCGTTGGACTCTATACAATTGAGGCTAGTCGCTGGACTCTACACGCGTGGCGCTGGACTCTAGATGCTAGGCGCTGGACTCTACACGCTAGGCGCTGGACTCTAGACACTAGACGCTAAGCGCTGGACCCCAGACACTAGACGCTAGGTGCTGGACTCTAGATGCTAGGCGCTAGACCCTAGACACTTGAGGCTAGGCACTGGACTCTACACGCTGCGCGTTGGACTCTAGACACTTGAGGCTAGGTGCTGGACTCTATACGCTTTTGCTGGACTCTACATGCTCGGCGCTGGACTGTGCCCGCTGGGCGCTGGACTCTACATGCTAGTCACTGGACTCTACATGCTAGGCACTGGACTCTAGACACTTGACACTAGGCGCTGGACGCTACACGCTTGGTGGTGGACTCGAAACGCTGGGCGCTGTACTCTACACGCTAGCGCTGGACTCTAGATGCGAGGCGCTGGATTCTACACGCTGGTGCTGGACTCTACACGCTGGGTGCTGGACTCTACACGCTAGGTGCTGGACTCTACAAGCAAGGCGCTGTACTCTAGAGGCTAGGCGCTGGACTCTAGACACTTCAGGCTAGGTGCTGGAATCTACACGCTTGGCGCTGGACTCTAGACACTAGGCGCTGGACTGTGCCCGCTGGGCGCTGGACTCTACATGCTAGGCGCTGGACTCTACATGCTAGGCACTGGACTCTAGACACTTGAGGCTAGGCACTGGACGCTACACGCTTGGTGGTGGACTCCAGACGCTAGGCGCTAGACTCTAAACGCTGGGCACTGTACTCTAGACGCTAGGCGCTGTACTATAGACGCTAGGCGCTGGACTCTACACGCTAGGCGCTGGATTCGAGACGCCAGGCGCGGGACTGTAGGAACTTTACGCTGGACTCTAGACGCTAGGCAAGTGACCGTGGATGCTAGGCTCTGGACAATAGACACTCGATGCTCGACGCTGGACTCTACATGCTGGTCGCTGGACCCTGGACACTTGAGCCTAGGCGCTCGACTCCAGACTCTGGATGCTTGGGGCTGGACTCTAGACACTAGACGCTAAGCGCTGGACCCGAGACAAGAGACGCTAAGTGCTGGACTCTACACGCTAGGCGCTGTACTATAGACGCTAGGCGCTGGACTCGAAACGCTAGCGCTGGACTCTAGATGCGAGACGCTGGACTCTACACGCTAGGCGGTAGACCCCAGACACTTGAGGCTAGGCACTGGACTCTAAATGCTAGGCGTTGGACTCTACACGCTAGGCGCTGAAGTCTACACGCTAGGCACTTTACTCTAGACACTTGACGCTAGGCGCTGGACTCTAAAAGCAAGGCGCTGTACTCTAGATGCTAGGCGCTGGACTAGACACGCTGGGCGCTGGACTCAAAACACCGGACGCTGGACTCTACACGGTAGGCGCTGGACTCTAGACACTAGACGCTAAGCGCTAGACACTAGACGCTAGGCGCTGGACTCTAGATGCTAGGCGCTGGACTCTGCACCCTAGGCGCTGGACTCTAGATGCTGGGCGCTGGACTCTACACGCTTGGCGCGAGACCCTAGACACTTGAGGCTAGGCATTGGACTCTACACGATGGGCGTTGGACTCTAGACGCTAGATACTAAGTGTTGGACTATATACAATTGAGGCTAGTCTCTGGACTCTGCATGCTAGGCGCTGGACTATAGACACTTGAGGCTAGGCGCTGGACTCTACACGCTGGGCGCTGGACTCCAGAAGCTAGGCGCTGGACTGTACATGCTAGGCACTAGACCCTAGACACTTGGGGCTATTCACTGGACTCTACACGCTAGGCGCTGGACCCTAGACACTAGACGCTAGGCGCTGGACTCTACAGGCTAGGCGCTGGACTCTAGATGCTAGGCGCTGGACTCTACAACGCTTGGCATTGGACTCTACACGATGGGCGTTGGACTCTAGACACTTGACGCTAGGCTTTGGACTCTACACCCGAGGCGCTAGATCCCAGACACTTGAGGCTAGGCACTAGAATCTACACACTAGGCGCTGGACTCTAGACACTTGACGCTACGCGCTGGACTCTACACGCTAGGCGCTGGACTCTAGACACTTGACGCTAGGTGCTGGACTCTAAATGCTAGGCAATGGACTCCATACTCTAGATGCCAGACTCTAGACGCTAGGCACTGGACTCTACACGCTAGGCGCAGGACTCCAGACACTTGAGGCTAGGCACTGGACTCTACACGCTAGGTGCTGGATTCTAGACACTAGACGCTAATCGCTAGACCCTAGACAATAGCCGCTAGACGCTGGACTCTAAATGCTAGGCAATGGACTCCATACTCTCGATGCCAGACTCTAGCG